>NC_143554.1:136930000-137230000 GCF_054136105.1 Typopeltis vanoorti | reverse complement strand
CCATGGCAGTTCAACAAGTACACTGGCTAGTGGAGATTATCACAAAAAGGCTACAATTGGAAACTCCATACAGCTGCCATCTTCATCGATGCTGAGAAGGAGTTTGACAAAGTATGGCATCAAGGCGTTCTTTATAAACTCATAAAATTTAACTTGCTAATCAAGTTAACAAAAATAATCCACTCATACCTGAAAGACAGATATATGCAAATCAAAATCAATGAAACAGTATCACCCAGACACAAGGTCTTGGTAGGCATACCTCAGGGCTCTCCTCTGGCCCCTCTCCTGTCCTCAATCTACATAGCAGACATCCTGCTGAACCTGAGAACAACATTCACTGCATTATATTCAAATGATACTGCATTAATGGCAAGATCTCTGAGCCCAAAACTGGCAACTAGAAGACTTCAAAGCAGTATACATATATTAGAAAAATGGCTAGCAGACTGGAGGATCCAAGTAAACCCCCAAAAGAGCTCAGCCATACTGTTTTCTAGAAAGAAAATCCATAGTATGGAGGACATTCATCTTTTGGGAGTTAAGATTCCATGGCAGACCGAAGTCAAATATCTTGGAGTGATACTTGATAAAAAAAACTCCAATTCAGCAATCATATAAGACAAATAGCCTCAAAGACATCCAAAGTAATTGCACAGCTCTACCCTGTGATCAACCTGATAAAGCAAACTGGATACACAAATATCCAGTTAATAATTTACAAGATGGTAATAAGACCGGTCATCACTTACGCATCCCCCCGTATGGAGTCACACCGCGAATACAAATATTCAAAAACTACAGAGATTACTGAACAAGTGCCTGAGGATGATTCTAGATGCCTCTTGGTTTATTAGAAACGCCCAGATCCATAGAGAAGTCAACATTTACTTACATCTCCTAGATCTAGCTGAGAAGTTCTTTACCAAACCAAAGCAACTGGCCAAACCTGTTGATCAAAGAAGCTTCAGAATATAATGAAGCGGAAAACTACAAATATAAAAGGCCCAAGTTAATCTTACGTCCAGCTGAATACAGCTAATTTCACTGCCCTTCACTGGACGAGCTTATAGCTCATAAATACTGCATTTGAAGTTCTTCCTTCACTGACAAAGAGGAATATGAAAAGCATTTTTGCTTCACCCAACTTGCCAAAAACGTTATTCATTCCACCTTGGTATCACCTCATCTGGGTCTGGCTTCCACTGACAAGACCTCAATAAAGGTCAAAACCAGTCTGGGTAGTGGCCCTTCCCTTAATGTATTATACATGTCCACAGGGAGATGCACTTTGCATTATGGGAGATACTAAGACAAGGAGTGATGAGAGCCATCTGGGTCTGGCTTCCACTGACAAGACCTCAATAAAGGTCAAAACCAGTCTGGGTAGTGGCCCTTCCCTTAATGTATTATACATGTCCACAGGGAGATGCACTTTGCATTATGGGAGATACTAAGACAAGGAGTGATGAGAGCTTGGTCCACCTTTACCACGAGTTGCCTCAGTCCTGAAGATACTTCAGGCATAAACTTTGTTTGCTTACACTTGGATAAAGGATTAAACTAAAAATTTCTTATAGTCTAACCAAGTGAAAAAAAGCTTCTAACATCTTTCTCTAAATCCAGAGTAATTTAATAATAAGGTGAGACACCTTTTGGCAACTCGTATAGGTAAATATGACTTCTCCATTGCTTCCACCTTGGTATCACCACCTTTGGGTCTGGCTTGCACTGATGAGACCTCAATAAAGGTCGAAACCGGTATGGGTAGGGGTCCTTCCCTTAATGCATAGCATTATACATGTCTGCAAGGAGATGTGCTTTGCATTATGGGAGATACTAAGACAAGGAGTGATAAGAGCTTGGTCCACCTTTACCACGAGTGGTCTCAGTCCTGAAGATACTTCAGGGGCAGACTTTGTTTGCTTACACAAAGGATTAAACTAAAAATTTCTTATAGTGGATTATAGAGGTTGGTGGATAGGAGGAAAAGAGGAGATATGATATAGACAGTTAGTTTAGGGATTCTATCAGATTAATACAGAAGGAATTATAAAAAGAATGGATGCAAAAATGGGAAGAACGTGAGACCATCCCTGGAACGTGTATAAAGACGTGGTGAAGAAGGGTGTGATGAGCAGATTTTTTACGTGGAGAGTTGTTAGTGAGAGGAATGCATTACCAGAGTGCATTGTGAATGCAAGTGTAGTGGTGTAAATTACTTCAAAACTCATTATGATAAACAAGTTGCTGGTGAGTGGGCTCCCTATGATGTGTCTGTTGACTCCATGGAAGTTACCAAAATAATAATAATCTTTGTTGCTGTAATCTAGGAGGTATAGGGGAGAATATAGATGGCATGCATTGGCAAACTGGCATGCTGAGTGCAAGTTGTGTCATCAGCATAAAAAGGATTTCAGCAGGTGTGACCAGCATGAAGGAGATTGAGTATGAATAAATGGTCACAGAGAGGGAAAGAAATGGCATTTTTACAGCTGCTAAGACATAATACCTGAAACAGAATGTAATGGTGGAGACATGAGGTTAGAGAGTGCTAGATCTGGTCATAGCATCAGAGAACTCAACAGAAACCACTCTAGCTATGATGCCTGTGCTTTGAGAAAGCGATTGTGTAATCTTGACCTTGGAGACTGCCCACATACCGTATTTTCTCTTAAGAAGGGATACATGTGGAATTACAAAGCAGTTGGTTATGACAAACTGAAGAGTCAGCTTTCAGCAGTACCATGGCAAAAGAATTTGGAGGGGAAAGACGTTGGTGGCGAATGGGAGGTGATCAAGGGGTGTTTGAAGAAAGAAGAAAGCATTGTAGAGTCAGAAGGATAAATCAGGAAGGAGTTGTGTAGGAAGTATAAAGAAAAGGTGATAAGCATGCCCATGAGCAATAAATGGCACAGGCAAGAATGGTGACCTATATGGAGAGCAGGCTAGCTGATAAGGCCAAAAGAAATTCTAAAGAGTTCTTTCACTGTGTGGCAAGTAAAAGGAGAAATGACTTTAAGTGCTGATGGCAGGGAGGTAACCGAAGCAAACAACACAGTTGAGCTACTCATTGATCATTTTGCAAGGGTGTATTATCTAGGTGGTGATATTACGATGCAGATGTGACACTGACTGATGGGAGAATAGATGTCGAAGAATTAGAGATGCATACGATGTTGCAGAACATTAATGTGAACATGGCCATGGGATTAGATAGTATATTGGCCGGTGTATTACAAGAATGTGCAAGGAAATTATCAGACTCACTGACCAATCTGAGCTGTTTAATTTAAGCTTCAGTACTTGGAAGGTGCCAATGGAGAGGAAACAGGGCAAACTAATCACACTGCATAAAGGAGGCACCAAGACAGAAATAGCAAATTAAAAGCCAATCAGTATTTCAAGAGTGGTAGTTAAGGTATTGGAGAAACTGGTAAAAGATGGAATTAAGAAAAAAAGCTACTAGGTGATACTGCTGGACTTTGCAAAAGCAATTGACAGGATTCCACACAGAACTCTGCTGCATAAATTGGAGCAAATGAGGATGGATATGAATCTAGTGATTTGGATTAGAGGATAACTAATGGAAAAATATCAAAGAGTGGTTTATGGCGGAGTTGAGTTCAAGAGAATGCAGGTGACTAGTGAATGCATTTAAATCACAATATGATTAATATAATAATATTATAATTATAAATTATAAATAATTAGAAAAAATTAGAAATAATAAACAGTTTAAAAAAACATGCCATCCCAACAAAATATATCAGATTAGTAAAAACTGTATATCAAAACTCACTATACTTATAGAATAAGTGAAAGAGCCATCTTAAGATCAAAATTGGGAAAAACAGCAGGAGTAGACAATATTTCAACAGAACTACTTAAAGAAGGGAGAGAACCTATTGTTGGTGAACTCCGCTAAATTTGCTAGCAGGTGTGGAACATTGAGATCTGGCCTAATGACTGGCGCATAGTTATCCTTATTCCCATCCCAAAAACAAGGAAATAGTAAAAAAGTGATAATTTTAGGACAAGTAGCCTCAACAGCCACCAAAAAAAATTTTTTTTTGACATCTTACATTCATGCATTGAAGCAAAAATGGAATTCAATTTTTCAGACTTCCAGGTTGGATTCGGAAAGAACAGGAGCATAAATCACGTAGTGCATAGTGGCCAACAGCAGGCCCGTGGAAGGATAAAAACTATATTAAATTATATGTATTATCAATTCAGTTATTAGTTTTGACTGCAGATTTTCTGATTGGTATACTAGTTGTATTCATTATTTCTGATGAGGGAAACAATTTATATTCTAAACACAGAATCAAAATTGCTTTAAAAAGATTACTCAATTTACAAAATCTACTGCTTCTCTGTGCGAGTTATAGTAGTGGGAGTGGTAGATTTCTATGGGCTCCAGAGCAACGCATCATTGAAAATCACTTGCTCTGCTCTGGTTACAGTGATCAGTTTCAGACACTCAGTTTCAAGTAGTTTATATTGTTCTCCCAGTAGTAAAATGATTTAACAAATATAGTAATTCAATACATATAACTATTGCCTTGAAAAAATGCAGAGTTTATTTTTATTTAAGTTCTGTCTAAAAGTGTGCTGCCTGTAACGCTACCACTCATCATATATTGGCCCTCGCATAGAATGAAGTTGGCCACACCTGATGTAGAGCATAAAAAAGTACTGTGACATAATTTTATTGACCTACAGAAAGTCTTTAGTCTATTTCGAATGATGCCCTTTGGAAAATTCTGCAACATTACAGAATAGACAACAAAATAACATGACTGATTTATTCCTTGTACTCATCTTCTGAAATGATAGTGGAAATCAAGGGGAAACCATAATACTCCCTTTCCAATGAAGAATGGAGTGTAAATTATCACCAATGTTATTTAACTGCTTCCTCAAATATGTTGTAAATAAAGCCCTAGAGAATTGTGATATTGGAGTGACAGTAGGAGGAAGAAGAATAAACCATCCAAATTGGCTGATAATAGTGATCTATTATTATTATTATTATTACATGAGACCTCAAAGGAGTCCTAAGACTCATCGAAGGAGGGCACCTACACTGCAACTCTCCATCTTCACCACTTATCCCACCAACTACTGTGAACCACTACCATCATCATCTACACATGCCATTTACTACCCATCACTACCACTAGTATTTTTTGTCTGTAAATTGCATGTGTTCTGAAGGCTGATTTGTCTGTATGCAGGATGAAAAACCCAAGTTTTCAGGAGAAAAAACCCAGCTACCACCATATGAGATTGGTTAACTCACCTTCAATTGAAAAAACCCATATAAAGATTCCTCTCATCACAACAAGAATCGAACTTAGGCCTTTTCCAATCGAAGGGTACAACATACCATTGTTCTTCCGACTACACTATGGAGGTACTTAAGCAGAAAAGCAGAAAATCTTCTAGCAGAAAACAAATCAGATCTTCAGGAAATCACAAACAAATTAGCTTATATTCTTAAAAAATATAGCTTAACCATAAATACCTAAAAATCAAAATCCATGAAAAATATCTGCATTTCTGACCGAGAAAGCAGTGCTGTAACGGAAACTAAAAAATTCCTACTTCAGGATACACCCATAGAAGAAGTAGATCAGTTTAAAGAACAGTTTAAAGTAAGGAACTCTATGAGTTCCTTACTCCAGGGAGTAAGGAACTCATAGAGAGAGGCCATAGTATTTGCACCAGCTATCATACCTGTTCCTGAATTCATTCACACTACTTGTATACACAACATGTGTGCTATTGATGATAGAGAAAGAGTTATGTCCATACAAGGTAGAGATGCAAGAGGGAAATGGGGCCAGTGGTTTTGAGGCAGTATGGTGTGAGATAGAGGTGAATAGAATCAAATACTTGGTGGGATGTTGTTATAGACCTGGTAATGTGGATGGTAGTGATAGTGAAATGTATAGTCAAATAAGCCAAGCAAATAAGAAAAGGGTGATCATTATGGGTGATTTTAATTATGGCAATATAGACTGGAATGAAGAGATAGCAACTGGAAGTAAAGAAAATGAGTTTCTTGAGTTTTTGAGGGATAACTATCTCAGACAGTATGTAACAGAGGGCACAAGAGGATTAAGGGTCTTGGATTTGGTCATCTCATCGGAGGATTTAATTATCAATGAGGTATCAAATCATCCACCAATTGGTGAAAGTGACCATGAGGTGATTACTTGGGTGGTTGCCAGCAGTGCAAGGACCCCTGTGAAAAAAGGGTATATGTGGAACTACAAGGGGGGTGATTATGAAGAGCTCAGGAGACAGCTTGCAGGTGTAGCATGGAATGAGGAGTTAGCTGGAAAAGAGATCAATGCAGCTTGGGGGATTTTCAAAAAATATTTAGTGGATGCAATGTCTAAATGTATACCACGGGTGAGAAGGTTAAATAAGGTAGGTGTGAGATGGATGAATAAAGAGATTAAGCATGCAATACAGAGAAAAAGGGCATTGTGGAGGCAGCATAAGAGAAGTGGAAGTAACCAATTTCATGAGTTCTACAAAGACCAGGCAAGGAGAGTGACTTGGTTGGTGAGAGTAGCTAAAGAGAGGTATGAACAGCAGTTAGCTAATGAAGCTAAAAAGAATCCTAGGGAGTTCTTTCGATATGTAGCCAGCAAAAGAAAGAATGATTATAGAAGGATGACATTGATTGAGGAAATGGTATAAAGACAGCTGTTGCAGAATGTGTGGTGGAGATACTTAATGAGCAGTTCATAAAGATCTTTCAATCTTGTGAATGTGACTTCATGGAGAGATTAAGAGCAGTTGATGATGGGGAGGAGAGACTGACTGTAAGTGAGCAAGAGGTGTTTGGGGAGTTGAGTAAACTAGATGTAAATAAGGCTGTGGGACTTGATAATATATCACCGCGTATTTTGAAGGAATGTGCCAGAGAGTTGACACCTGCCTTGACATATTTTTTTAATACGAGTCTTGCACTTGGTCAAGTCCCTAAAGAGTGGAAGGAGGGCAAGATTGTGCCACTTCATAAAGGAGGTGATCGAACTCAAGCATCAAACTATAGGCCTATCTGTGTGTCAGGTGTTGTGGTTAAGTTGTTGGAGAAGCTTGTGAGAACTAGGATCCAGAGTTGGGTTGACAACAATGGTATAATCTTTGATGGACAGCATGGATTTGCTAAAGGGAGGTCGTGTTTTAGTAATCTACTTACTTATTACAATAAAGTGACTGCTTCCTTGGACAGAGGAGAAGGATACACAGTAATATACTTGGATTTTGCAAAAGCTTTTGATAGAGTACCTCATGATAAGTTGACAGTCAAACTAGAGCAGATGGGGTTGGATATTAGATTAGTGCATTGGATTGGAGACTGGCTATCTGATAGGTATCAACAAGTTGTGTATGGGGGTGCAATATCCAGGAAAAGGAAAGTCACTAGTGGAGTGCCTCAGGGATCTGTTTTAGGGCCATTACTATTTAACTTGTATATTAATGATATTGGCAAAGATTTGGATGGAGATATTCAGTTGTTTGCAGATGATGCAAAGTTGGGACGAACCATAAAGAGTAGTGAAGATGTTGTGGCCTTGCAAGAAGACTTGAATAAATTGAGTGATTGGGCAAGCAAATGGGGATGTGAGTTCAATGTAGCAAAATGTAAGGTTTTAAAATTTGTTAAGCAAAGATGGGATGCAGAATTTATGCTTGGTGAGAATATATTGTTGGAAGTAGAGGAAATAAGAGATCTGGGAGTGATAGTGGATAAGGATCTAAAATTTAGGGGACACATCGCCAAAATTGTGAAGACAACACAAAGACTTCTGGGAATGATGAGGAGGACACTGAAGTGTAGAAGTAGGGAGATTCTTGTTCCATTGTATAAGGCTTTGATTAGGCCACACATGGACTATTGTGCCCAGATTTGGTCACCTGGTTTTCAGAAGGATGAAGAGATGTTGGAAAGGGTCCAAAGACTGACTAAAGTAGTTTCTGACCTCTGGAATGTCGAGTATGAGGAAAGATTGAAAAGATGTAATTTGCAGAGTCTAGTGGAGAGAAGGAAGAGGGGAGATATGATAGAGACCTATAAGTTGGTAAGGGGTTGTTATAGGATCAATGGTGGAGAAGTTCTACAGAGAATAGTGGGAGATCAGGGGAGAACCAGAGGTCATCCCTGGAAACTGTATAAAGAGGGTGTGAGTAGGGGAGTGAGAGGCAGGTTTTTTTTCGTGCAGAGTTGTGAATGATTGGAATGCCTTGCCTGAGAGTGTGGTGTCTGCAAGGAGTTTGAATGTGTTTAAGACCCGGTATGATGAGATGTGTGTGAGATAAAAGGACCTCCTAGATGAGTCTTTGACTCCATGAGGTCTTGTTTAATAATAATATAACATCCAACAGCATCATCATCATCATACGTATCAAGGATTTAGGCCTAGTATGGCCTGTTCCACCTTAGAAGTCATCGTTGAATCATTTAAGAGGACGTCCTGGTTTTCTTTTTCCTAATGGCTTGTACTTTAAGGTTTGTTTTGGTAATCTTTCTGTTTTCATTCTTTGAACGTGTTCCATCTATTTATGTTTATATTTTTTAATTTTTTCAATTACTGGTTCTTGGTTTAATTCTTTCATAATATCTTTGTTTCTTTTGTGATCAAATAGGGTATACTTTGCAGTTTTTCTCATAAACTTCATTTCTGCTGTTGTTAATCTTTGTTTGTCTTTTTGTTTTATTGTCCAGATTTCGCTTCCATACATTAAGACCGGTAGTGCTAATGTATTGTATACTTTTAGCCTGGTTTGTTTTTGAACTAGGTTTGGTTTAAATATAGAGTTAATTACTCCTGTTATTTTTAAATATTTTGCAATTTTTATGTTTATATCTTTTTCATTTTCATAAGTGATCATACATCCTAGGTAGTTAAATGAATTCACCTGTTCTAAGATCTTGTTATCGAATACTATTTTAGTTCTTGCTGGATCTTGTCCTTTAAAGGCCATAGTTTTTGATTTTTCCGTTGATATTATCATACCATAATCTTTGGATATCTCATTTAGATTTAAAATAGCTTTCTGTAAGTTATCTTCAGAATTTGTAATTATTATTTGGTCGTCTGCAAAGAGGAGAGTGTTTAAGTTAACTGTAGGTGAAATTTTAATTCCTTGATGTAAATTTTTACTCCATTTTATTATTATTTCATTTAAGTAGATATTAAAAAGAGTTGCTGAGAGGGAACATCCCTATCGGACCCCTTGGTTTATCTCTCTTGTATATGATAGCTCATGATTTAATCTTATTTGTATTTGATTATTTTCATATATACTTGTGACAGCTTTTAGGATATTATTTGGTATTTGTTTTTCTTTTAATATGATAAATAATATGTTTCTTTTAACTTTGTCAAATGCTTTTTCAAAGTCAATAAATGCAATATGTGTTTCTAAATTATATTCTCTTCTTTTCTCTATTATTAATTTTAGGCAGAAGGCTGGGTCTGTACATGATCGTCCTCTTCTAAATCCATTTTGTACCTCTAGAATAAAGTTTTTGGAATATTTCATTAGTTTGTTATTTAAGATTCTGCTGTATATTCTGTAACATGAATTTAGTATACTGATACCTCTATAGTTTTTAGGGTCATCTCTATTACCTTTCTTAAAGATAGGAATCACAATTGCTTTTTTCCATTCTATTGGGGGGATACCAGTTGAGTAAATTTTATTTAAAAATAATAAGAGTCTTCCTTTGAATCGTATTTATATAGTTCTGAACCTAGCTTATCTTCTCCAGGTGATTTTCCGTTTCTTGTTTCTTTCAGGCTGATTTCTAATTCTTCTTCAATTATTTCCTTTTCATTTTCGTTAATTGTTTGCCAGTTGTCTTTTTTAAAATATTTGTCTGCACAGTTCTGTGTAGTAATTTAGAAATTCTTCTAATTTCAATTCAGTGTTTAATTTTATGTTTTCTTTGGTATCTGCATTTAGGTGTTTCAAAATCTTATATACATTGGGTCTTATTTTATATAAATCATGTTCTAAATTAGAAACAAATTTGTTCCATGATTCTCTATGTCTTTTTCTGACTTCTCTTTTAGCTATGGCTCTTATTCTTTTATATTCTATTTCATCTTCTAATCTTTTACTGCTTAACCATTTGTGATAGGCTTCTTTTTTCTTTTTGATTATTTCTTTGATTGTATGATCCCAAATCTTCAGTTTTTTTCTTTTATTGAATTTTTTGGTCTTTCCTAAGCTTTCACTTGCTGCTGCATTTATTATCGTTTTTATATTAAGCCATTCTATTTCTATTTCTTGATATTGTTTTTTTTTATCTAGATACTGGTTAATTCTTTGTTCATATAGCCATTGTACATTTGTGTCATTCAATAGTCTAGTTTTATAAACAAATGTTTCAATTTTTCTTTCTGTTCTTGTTACTTGTAGCCATTTAGTGGTAATCTTAATTTTATTTTAACAAAGAAGTGGTCACTGCTTATTTCATATCCTCTGTGAACTCTAACATCTAGTGAAAATTTTGATGTCTTTTCATTTAATATGAAGTAATCTAATATTGATTTCCATCCTCTTGCTGCCCAAGTATATTTATGTATGTCTCTATGTTTATAGAAGGAATTCATTATTTTTAGGTTATTATAAACTGCAAAGTCAATCAATTTTTTACCATTTCTGTTTAGAGTGTGTTCTCCATGTATTCCTATATTATTATTAATTTTCATGTTTCCAATTCTTGCATTTAAGTCTCCTGCTAAAATTATGTAATCATTTTTATTTATTTTATTATATATGTTTTGTAGCTGATTATAAAACTCAATATTATCCTGTTCTCTTCCTTCTTCTGGGGCATATAAACCAATTATTGTTAAATAGCTTCTACCTATTTTTATTCTAGCTTCTATTATTCTTTCATTCCATAATTTATAATGTTTTAACTGTTTTGAAAGGGAGTTATGAATCCAAATCATGACTCCTGCTTGTGCTCTTTGGTCTCTGTCGACTCCACTGTATATCACATTAAAATTTTCAGTTCTCATAGTTCCTTTTAATTTCTTTCACACTACTTGTACACACAACATCCAACAGCAATCCATTCTAATCATGCACTGCTCTATGATAGAAAAATCTAGCCCTCATCCCTTTCTGGACAACATGCATTCTCAATGGGAGGAGTTAAACTGGAGGAAGTAGGAGAGACAAGAGATCTGGGTTTGATGATTGATAGAAACCCGAAATTTTGGGGACATATTGCAAAGGTAGTGAAGGTAACGCAGAGAATTGCTGCAATAATGAGAAGGACCTGCAAAGATAAAATGGTTATCATTCCGTTGTATAAGACTCTGATCAGACCACACTTAGACTATTGTTCCCAGATCTGGTACCCAGGATTTGAAGGGGATAAATTAACTGTGGAAAGGGTACAATGTTGGATAACAAAGATGGTGTCAGGACTGTATACAATGTTAGTTATGAGGATCGGCTGAGGGAGTGTGGACTGCAGAGTTTGGTGGATAGAAGGAGGGGTGATATGATTGGGACTTTTAAACTGTTGAGAGGTGTTTACAGGGTTGACACTTGGGAGTTCTTTCACTTGGTTGAACGGCAGGAAGGAGTCATGTCAAGGAGCCATCCCTGGAAGTTACGAAAGGAAACTGTGAAAAAGAGGGTGAGGAGTGGTTTCTTTGCATGGAGGGTGGTTGAACCATGGAATGCATTGTCTGATGGAGTGGTGAGAGCGAGAACGGTGAATGCATTTAAGGAGTGGTATCATAGACTTTGTGTTTCCTAGGAGGGACCTCCTTTGATGAGTCTTGATAGACTTGTGTTTCTTAGAAAGGACCTCCCACAATAAGTCTTTTGACTCGATGGAGGCCTGAATAATAATAATAATAATAACTTCCAAGAATGCTCTTGTGTCCTTTCCCCATCCTCATAAAAATGAAAAATTCCATCTACTGAAATTCTGTATGATTCTTTCAGAAGTTTGTAAGTCTCAATCATTTATCCCTCTTTTTCCTGTTTGCTAGTGTTTGCAGACTACAAATTCTCAATATGTCTTCATAATCAGTATTCCACAACTCTGATAACATTTTTCATGCTGTTCTGTGCAATCTCACCACTGTGTGTTTTTTTCCCCTTATCATTGCATGTCAAAGTTCATTTCAGTTACATGTCAAGTTTCATTGCAATTATTCTCTGAGTTGTATTTACAATTTTTCCTATATGACACTTGAACTACAGCTTCCTGTTTACTAAACATTCAAGATCCCAAGCCTGATCAATTTCTTCTAGCATAATCCCACCAAAGTGCATGTCCTTACATTTATTAACATTAAACTGATAGCCATTTTCACATGCCCACAAGTCCAGCCTATTCAAATCATTCTGCAAGTACTGCATATCAGGAGTGCTGATCTTTGCATCATCAGTAAATAGCTGTAAATCACATGTCAAATCCTTCCCAATGTTATTAATGTACAGATTGAATATCAGTGGACCACTAATTTTTTTTTTATTAAACTTTACTAAAAAATTATACTGAGAGTGCAGTATTACACTTGCAAATCTTGCTAGGCCAAAGGCTTTACAAGAGATCGCCTGATTCCAGTACAAGGCATCCTAATGGTCATACACTGATGGCAATGCCACGCCACCAGTGTGCCCTGCAGAGCTTGCAGACATAGAATTTTAAAGTCTCCATATGACAAGTCCTAATAAAGAGAGGTATTTATAACTAGTGGCTCACTTTACCAGTGCTACTATTTCTTTTTGCAGTGTTTGGTGCTCTGCTAGAGCCCCAAACTCCTCTTGTATTAGCCTTACAAGGTCTTAGTTCTGCTTGTAAAACCTTACATACTCACATACCCCGTATACCACTTTTTGATATCTGTCAGTCAGCCATACTCTTATCGATGCTAATATTCTATAATCCAAACTCATATTCTTCAATTTATGGAACAGTCTTCCATGCTGTATTCTGTCAAAAGCTTTAGCAAAATCCAAAAAGTATCAAAGTGTATCCATTCCCCTTTGTCTAACTCAGTGGTAACATTATTATAGAATGTGAGTAAGTTACTAAATCATGACCTTCCCTTAGTAAACCCATGCGAGCCCTAATCTACTTTTCGATAATCTTCACCATCACTCTTGAGATACTGATTGGTTGAAAATTGGTTGCATCACCCTTGTGCAATGGGATTACCATTCTTTCCACTTTTCTGGAATCTTTCCTGTTCTGAGACTCAAATTATTTAGCCTCTTTAAAGGAATAACAAGTTCAGCTGAACAGGCCTTCAGCATTCATGCTGATATCCTACCAGTTCTTATTGCAGAATTCTTATTCAGTTCGTGCATCAGCTCTAGTACTTCCTCCTCATACAGTAAAGAGATAGCAGTGAGTTCCATGTTGCATATACTAGGTTGATAGTTTTAGCAAAATGGTTACTCATTAGTTGAACAATGACTTTTGAATCAGTCACCTGCATACATTCTTTCAAATTCATTCTTTCTTTTACTTGCAGCATAATGATAGAAATTTTTTGGGTTGTCTTTAACTTGCAGAACCAGTTTCTTTCCATACTCGGACTTAGCTTTTGGTACAAACTTGTGACTCTTCTGGCCTGCTGCTTATAATTATCATAACTGACATCATCCTTATGCACATGGTATTCTTTCCACGTCATCTTTTCTAATTCTAATCTAATTAAGCAAAGGATTTCTTTCGAATCCGTTGCTTAATTAGATTACACATTAATTTCTCTCCTACTCTATTTATTCTTCAAACTCTAGCAACACATTCTGATATGGTATCATTTAAGCATTTTTTAAATGCTTTCCACACACACACTGACGATATCCTTCCCATCCAACAACTGATACCATGAGATATGACCCGGCATAATCCTCAGATGCCTGTAATTTCCTGCTTGGTAATTCAGCATGTAACATTTTCTAAATGGAACATTCATAAACTTAGCCATTTTCAAAATGAGTACCACATGATCACTGTATCCAACTGGGGGCAGAATAGTTACGTCTTTAACTGAATCCCCTCTGACACTATAATCAGACACTATAATATAAAATATCTTGACAAAGCAAGACAGAATATTGGAACAAAATTGCGAAAGCAACAACAGTATTCCAAAAACTACAACTACTATGGACAAATAATGAACTTACAATTACCAAACAAATAATAGTTAATTCAGTACTTCTGTACAGAAGTGACATTTGGATACTCCTAAAAGAAGATGAAAAGATGCTACCATTTGAAATGAGGTGCTACAGTCGACTCCTAAAGATACCATACACTGATCACATCACCAATTTTGAAATAAAATAAAACAAAGAATCAGTTCTTTTGCCATCCCAAGAGATAACATAATAATTAAGATTTAAAGGAAACAACTTATGTGGCTTTGTCATATCAGCAGATCAAATGGTCTACCAATGCAAGTTCTAAAGTACTTATTCCAGGAACTTGAAAAAGAGGTAAATCTAGAATAAGCGATAAACAATATAAAAAGTTGGCCAGGTTGTACTTCACTTACAAAGCTGAAAGCTAAGCATCAATCAAGGACTGAGTGGATGATTTCTGTAAGGAACATTTCCTAATATCTATTCTATGGTCCTTTGTGGCCTATGGGAAGAAGTAAAAGGAATATCAAAACTTAACAGTCATTATAAAGCTGGAACATCGAAGAAAGGAATTTGGTATTGGGAGAAGAGTAACACAAGGAGATTCTATATCACTCAAATTATTTTTTGCTACATTAGAACAAGTCTTTAAAGAACATCTCTTGGGAAAACTATGTAATTAGCACCAATGGAAACAATCTCAATAACTTACGTTTTGCAGATGACATTGTTCTTTTATCAAAAAATAAAGAAGCTCAGGAAATCCTCAATGATCTTAATAGAGAAAGCAGGAAAGATTAATCTAACAAAAACCATACTGATGATAATTAAGATCAAATTGAACTAAAATTACCAGATACTGAAATTGTGGAGGACTATATTTACTTTTGTTAATTACTTAGTTTTAAGGATAGAGAACTGGATAGAGAAATAAATAGAGGAATCACACAAGGAAACAAAGTATTTTGGCTGTATAAAGGTTATCTCTTAGGAGATTTATCTATATGCCTAAAAAGAAAGCTCTTGAATATATGCATTATTCCAGTGTTTACCTATGAAAGTGAGACATGGGTAACAACTAAAAAACAGGAAGACAAGTTGTGTGCGGCTCAAAGAGTGTTGGAGAGAAGACTGCTCTATTATAACAAAAAAGGGATAGAATAAGAAATACTAGAATTAGAGTAGAAGTAGACTGGAGTAGAAGATATTGTGAACTGTTGTAAAGCATGCAAATGGAGATCGGCTTGCCATATTAGTAGACTGCCAAATGAAAGTGGACAAAATTAAGCACTGAGTGGTTACCAAGAGAAGGAAAGGTCCAAAGAACAAGATAGAAGGATGAGCTACAAAGGTTTGACATAAGATGGTGAACATTGGCCAGAGACAGACAGTTAAGGCCCATATCTAGTAGTGCATGGAGAGAGGCTAATGAAGATGATGTGTGTGTGTGTGTGAGAGGCACCTCCCATGATGGGTCTTAACTCCATGCAGGCCTGATAATAATAACAATAATAGTAATACCTATGGAAGTCATCTGAAATTTACTCTTTTCTTTCCAGTTGATTCTCGAGATGTTTTTCTAGTTACAGAAATTCATTCCAAATGTAGAAATTGGTTCAAGAGTACCTCCAACCTTTTCAGCATAATGTCCTATTTAGACAGGTGTTAATTTTATATACATTTGATCCATATTCCCTGCAGGGTGCAGGCACTGTCCTGATATGTACCATATTATTAAACAGTTGAAACACTTTAGCTTTAGAACATTTTGTGCCTATGTAGTCATAAGTGCCACCATGCAAACATTGCCTTCAGACTCCTGGGTATTTGGCTACATCTCCTATTGATCCTATGAAAACTATATTGGGAACTAGCTGCTTCATTTCCTAAGTGAAAAGGATGTTAACCTATTTCCA
This sequence comes from Typopeltis vanoorti, assembly GCF_054136105.1. Lineage (NCBI taxonomy): Eukaryota > Metazoa > Arthropoda > Arachnida > Uropygi > Thelyphonidae > Typopeltis > Typopeltis vanoorti. The sequence continues at coordinate 137,213,918 of NC_143554.1, read as the reverse complement.
CTCTCTTTCTACTGGACATTCCTCTTTACCTAGATCCTTTACTGTTCCTCATTTAGAAAAGGCTTTCAATGTATTCAATGGGGAATTTCTTGTGCTGAATGACCAGTGCCTGCAAACAAAAGAGAAAGAATTCTGTACCAAAGAACAGTGCCAGAAAAATAAGGAGAGAAAATCCTGCACTTAATTATTATGAACAGATCCCCCAACACACACATGGCACAGAAATCGATTCAGCAGATGTGAGAGTCAACCTGCGACTAAAGCAATTTCAAGGATGAGACATGTAATGGCCAGAGCCAGCAGACCACAAAACAGCCAAGGGAGATGTTTCAGGAGAGCTTGAGAACCAGAGAGTCAAAACCAGGAAAATAACAAGAATAAATTAAGGTGACACACCTTACTCTTAAAATACTATGAATGTGAGATTGTTTTAGGTTTTTTCACTTCATTAATGAAAAAGGTAAAATCGTTCCACTGCATAAAGGTGGTGATAAGGCTGTGGCTACAAACTATAGTTAAATCTGTATATCTGGAGTTGTGGTGAAGGTACTAGAGAGACTGATGAGAAATAGGATACAGAGGGTTGATAACAGCAGTAATCTCTGTGATTGTCAGTATGGGTTTGTTAAAGGTTGATCATGATTTTCAACTTACTTATGTACTATAACAAAGTGACAAATACCCTGGACAGGGGAGATGCATAAACAGTGGTATACTCAGATTTTGCAAATGCTTTTGATAGACTGCTGCACGACATGCTGTTAAATAAATTGAAAAAGATAGGATTGAATAACAGACCTGAGTTGGATCAGTGATTGGCTGTTAAACAGGTATCCGAAAGTTGTATATGGGGGGTGCAGAATCTCAAAAGAGGAAGGTCACTAGTGGTGTGCATTGGGGGTCAGTTTTGGGAGTGTTAATCTGCAGTTAATTGCAGATGATGCAAAATTGGGGAGAGCAATGCAATGTTATGGTCTTACAAGAGGACTTGAATAAATTGCAAGAATAGGCAGGTAAGTGGACCTATCAGTTCAATGTTGTAAAGTGTAAGGTTTTGAAATTTGGTAAGCATAGATGGGATGAAAAGTATACAATTGGTGGGGAAATTTAAAAGGAGGTAGATGAGATGAGAGATCTGGGAGTGGTGGTGAACAAGGACCTGAAATTCAAAGGCACATTGCACAAGTTGTGAAGACCTCACATTGGATAATTGCAATGATGCAGAGGACACTGACATGCACAAATAAAGAGGTTACGATGATATTGTATAAGGCCTTGATCAGGCCTAACATGGGTAATTGTGCACAGATTTGTTCACTGGGGGTGACCAGGATATGTTAGTAAAGAGAAGATTCACAAAGGTGGTCAGTGGTCTTTGGAATGTGGAGTAAGAGGACAGGTTGAGAGAATGTAAACTGCAAAGCCTTATGAATAGGGAGGAGATATGATTGAGACTTATAAGCTAGTCAGGGGGATTGTTATCAGGTATTGATATAGAAGAGATTTTTCATAGAATTGGATGGTGTGTGTGTGTATGAGGGGGGATAGAACAAGAGGCCATTGCTGGAAACTGTATAAGGAAGATGTGAGTAGAGGAGTAAGGAACAGATTCTTTGCATGGAGAGTGATTAGTGAGTGGAATGCATTGCCTGAGTGTGTTGTGAATGTAGACACAATGAATCATGGTTTGATGAGCACTGTGTGCAATAGTGTGTGTGTACCTCCCATGATGAGTCACTAACTCCATGGAGGTCAGTTGTTAATAATAATATGCATAGTTTGGAAAGTAGAAGATAGAAGGATGATATAATTGAATACATTTAAGTTGTTGGGAAGTATTTACACTGATGGAGCTTGGAGAGGTTTTTTAAGTAGAATAGGAGCTACTCTGAAGTTATCCAACAGTATGGTGAGTAAGAGAATGATAACGAGCTTTTTTTTTTTTGTACGGAATACAGTGCATGGTGACGATCCAGATAATAAATATGTTTGAAAACTATCACAATTCCATAGAGTTATGATAGACTTTGTCATGTCTGAAGTGTATCTCCTGCAATGAGTCTCATAACTCGATGGATATTCTGTGGTAATTATGTGAAGGATTATAAATGATGTATGTATTACACTTACTACCCTATATTCTGCTGTTATTTCTGTGCAGCATCTCGTATATTCATACCACTTGCAAAACTCTTTTTTGTTGTTACTGTTTTAATTTCAAAATATATTCACTATTTGTACACATTTACTCTTTTTATTCACTTTTATCTACAAATTTCTTCTCTAATTAATATAAAAATAATAATAAATGAACAATCTCAAACATCATACATCACTGCTCTTTATCCTTTTAAACATACTACATAAAAATAAATGTATAAGATACAATAAAAAAAATTTGATTTTTGCACAGAAAAGAAATGAAAGGAAAATATTTTAAATATAGTAAAATTTTTTTTTTTTTTGAGAGAGATATAAATTATGAAGCTTACCAAATGTTTGAAAGGCCATTCTAAGGCAGGATCAAACTCTTCCTTTTTAATTATAAAGAATGCCTGTGTTCTTTCCACATCCATTAAGACACACTTCTAAACCAAGTTTATAACTATATGAACCACAGAGGCTTACACAGAAGGGTGTTGATTCTCTACAAAAACTTCTACCATTATAAATATCTCCATCCTCTAATTTTTTTTTCCAATAATGATCTATTTTCCAAATATATTCTCTTGAGCAGTTTTTCATCCATTTTAAGTTTAAGTCCTATGATGGTAAGAAAAATATAAAAACTTGAATTTAAATCTCAAATCATATAACCACAAGAAAGAATATATCATGGGAATATGTAGAATAATGTATAAGTTGCATAGTTCTATCTCAATTTCTTCACGATGATTATCACAACTTTTCAGCACACCCTCATAGAAAAAGGAAATGATAAATGTTATAAATGCTGAATAATGTTATAAATGCCAGAAGTATTCAAAATAAACAAGGGGAATGAAATTGTAGTATTGATACAGTTCATTTGCCCAAAAATTGTTGGTATAAGTGGGACATGGTTGAATGAGGATGACATTCTGAAAGGAATAGAGATGGAGGGATATGTAGTCTTTCATGAAGACAGACAAAGTAAGAGGGAGGAGGAGGCATGTTATTGATGATGGCAGAGGAGTTGTGCCTATCTAGGGTGGAGATACAAGAAGCAAACACTTACAGCGGTTTTTAAGCAGTATGGTGTAACGTGGAGGTTTAGTAGGATGTTGCTATATGCCTGGTAATGTGAAAGGCAGTGGGCAGGAAATGTTTAGACAAATTGGTCTGGATAATAAGAAAAGGGTGATCATTATGAGATATTTCAATTATGGCAATATAGACTAGAATGAACAGACAGCATCAGGAACCAAATAGAATGAATTTCTTGAGTTTTTAAAGGAAAACTACCTTAAGCAGTACATAACAGAGGCCACACATGGATCAAGGGTCTTGGATTTGATTATCTTATCAGAAAATATTGTTGTAAATGAAGTGTCATATCTCCTCCAGTTGGTGAAAGTGACTATTAAGTGATCGCTTGGATGGCAGTTAGCCATATAACTTTTGTGAGAAGGAGTTATATATGGAATTATAAGACAGGTGATTATGGAAAACTCAGGAGGCAGGTGACAGCGACATCTTGGAATGAGGAATCACATGGGAAGGAAATCAATGCTGCTTGGTCTCTACTCAGGAAGTATCTGGCAGATTCAATGACTGTGTGTATTCCAAAGATCGGGAGATTAAATAAGGTAGGTGTAAAATGGATGAATGAAGAGGTGAAATGTGCAATCTGGAAGAAAAAGGAACTGTGGAGGCAGCACAAGATGAGTAGAGATAATTAGTTACATAGGAGTACAAAGAGCAAGAAAGGAAGGTAGCTATGAAGGGTAGCAAAAGTGCAGTATGAACAGCATTTTGTAAATGGCATTAAAAGAATCCTAAGGAGATTTTTCGCTATGTGGCCAGTAGAAGGAAGAATGATTATGGGAGGATATGTTGGTCAATGATGGTGAGTGAGCAGAAGGTATATGAGGAATTGAGTAAACTTGATGTTAAGAAGACCATGGGACTTGATGGTATTATTACTGTGTGTCTTGAAGGAATTTTCCAGGGAATTAACAACAGCTTTAACATATGTTATTAATATGAATCTCAGATTAGTCCAGGTTCCAAAGGAGTGGAAAGATGGCAAAATTGTTCTGCTTCATAAAAGGACTAAAATATATATGACTTTTTATATATAAAAATATATAAAACATATATGACTAAAATTTATCACTTTTGAGAAGTTAGTGAGGAATTTAGAACTGGATGGACAGTAGAATTATCTTTAATGGACAACATGAGTTTGCTAAAGGAAGAGCATGTTTTAGCAATCTGCTTATTTATTATAACAAGGTGACAAATACATTGGACAAGGGGGATGAAGGGGGATGTATATACACTAGTATATTTAGATTTTGCAAAGCCTTTCGATATATTGACACATGACAAGCTAGTAGTTAAATTGGAACAGATGGGAGGGGTTTGAATACTAGATTAGTGCATTGAATTGGAGATTAACTGTCTGATATTAATCAGCGGGTTATCCCAGAAGAAGAAAGTCACTCCCCCCATATACAACCTGCTGATGCCTTCAGACAGCTAATCTCTAATCCGATGCTAATCTAGTATTCAATCCCCATCTGTTCCAATTTAACTACTAGTTTGTCATGTGGCAATCTATCGAAAGCCTTTGCAAAATCTAAATTATGCACACCTGGAGTCTGTTTTGGGGCCAATGTTATTTAATTTGTATGTAAATGACATTGAAAAGGGCTTAAATGGTAATATACAGTTGTTTGCACGTGATGCAAAGTTGGGAAGAGTTATGAGAAGTAGAGCAGATATAGCTCTGCAAGAGGACCTGAATAAGACTGTCTGAATAGGTGAGTCTGTGAGGATATCAGTTTAATGTTGCAAAGTGTGAAGTTTTAAAATTTGGGAAGCAAAGATGGGATGCAGAGATACAAGCAGATATGAAAAGATATAAGATTGGTGGGGATATTTTAGAGGAGGTGGAGGAGATGAAAGATCTGGGTTTGATAGCGGAGAGGGACTTGAAATTTCATGGACATTTTGCTAAAACTGTGAGGACAACACAGAAAAGAATACTGATGTGCAGAAGTAAGGATGTTTCGATTTTATTCTATAGCACTTTGATCATGCTGCATATGGATTACTGTGAACAGATTTGGTCATTATCCCTTACCAACTTATACATCCCAATGATTGGGATCTATAAGTTGGTAAGGGGTAATGAATGTAAATTGCAAAGCCCCCCGTGAATAGGAGGAGGAGAGGGGGGGGAGATGTGATTGAGACATATAAGCTTGTCAGGGTCGTTATCAAGTTGACATGGAAGAGATTTTTCATAGAATGGGAAGGGGGGGTAGAACAAGGGGCCATTGCTAGAAGCTGTATAAGAAGGGTGTGAGCAAATGAAAAGGTTCTTTATACGGAGAATGGTTAATGAGTGGAATGTATTGCAATGTGTTGTGAATGCAGACACATTGAATCAGTTTAAGGCATAGTTGCATAAGCATTGTGTGTGATGGTGTATATCTTCCGCAATGAGTCTCTGACTCAATAGAGGTCAGATGTTAATAATAATGATTTATCTGATTTCAATAACTCATCTTTGGATATTTATCCAAGTAATATAATTTTCAAGTAATATAATTTCCCTCAAGATGATTTGCAGCTAAAATGAGGTAAATCTGATTGTGAGGCTGCCACTTCAACCTCCAGACCAACACCAGGAATGGCATTTTCTCCATTCCAGAAGCTATGGTTATTATTATCAACAGACCACCATGGAGTCAAGAGACTCACTGTGGGAGGTCGCATTCTCACATGCACAGCTCCTCATACCTTAAGTTAAATGCATTCACTGTACCTGCATTCACAACATTCTCAGTCAATACATTCCAATTGCCAACCACTCCCCATGCAAAAAAATCTACTCCTCATCCCCTTACTCACACCCACCTTATACAGCTTCCAGGGAGGACCTCATTCTCCCCCATGTCAACTTGATAACGACCCTGACAAGCTTATATGTCTCAATCACATCTCCCCCCCTCTCCTCCTCCTCCTATTCACGGGGGCTTTGCAATTTACATTCTTTTAACCTGTCCTCATGCCCACATTCCAAAGACTACTGACCACCTTTGTGAATCTTCTCTGGACTATCTAACATATCCTTGTCACCATGAAAACATGATGAATAAATCTGTGCACAATATTATATGAGGCCTTATACAATGGCATCATAATCTATTTATTTCTGCATGTTCAGATCCTCTGCATCATTGCCATTATCCGATGTGACGTCTTCTGAACTTGTGGAATGTTGCCTCTGAATTTCAAGTCCTTGTCCACTACCACTCCCAGATCTCTCATTCTCATCTCCTCTACCTCCTATAAATTTTCTTCACCAAGTGTATGCTTAGCATCCCATCTGTGTTTACCAAATTTCAAAACCTTACACTTTGCAATATTGAACTGAAGTTCCACTTACCTATCCATTCATACATTTTATTCAAGTCCTCCTGTAAGCTTATAACATCTGCTTGACTCTGCATCCAGTTTTGCATCATCTGCAAATAGCTGCATATCACCAGTTAAACCTACACCAATATCATTAATCTACAAATTGAACAACAATGATCCCTGTAGCACACCACTAGTGACCTTCCTCTTTCAGGATACTGCACTCCCATATATAACTTTCTGATATCTATCTGACAGCCAGTCAGATAGGTATCTGATAGCCAGTCACTGATCCAACTCAGAAGGCTGTTTTTCAATCCCATCCATTTCAATTTATGCAACAGCTTGTTGTGTGGAAGTCTATCAAAAGCTTTTGCAAAATCTAAGTATATCACTGTATATCTCCCTTGTCCAAGACATTTGTCACATTGAATAGTACAGGAGTCTTCAATGCATGGCCCACGGAGCTCTTTGCCGTGGCTTGCCAGCCATTTTATAAAAATAACTACTTAACTTAAGTATAGTCTCTGGGAAAAATGTTACTCCTCTTAAACACTATTATTATAATTACAGCTATTATAGCCTATTTTTGTTTAGGAGTGACCCTTATTAAAATATAATGGCTATCAATACTCAAGAGGGGTATATATATTTAGGGCATTATTGGTGAGTATAAAAGGCAATTAAGATAGAATAAAAGAGGTGGAAAAATTTGGTACATACCTTTTTTGATTCTACGATGTCTTCCACTTCCATGATCTCGCTGAAGGTTGTTTATAAGCGGGGAGGGGGGGGGAGAGGACGGGAGCGTGGGGGTGTGTTTAGACGCAGGAAAATAAGTTTGGATAACCCGGGTTAATGTTAATAATATATATATAAATGTATACACATATTATTTTGAATTAGGGCGCATTTTTTGTGTGTGTGGGGGTAAAACTGGCAACTGGGGCAGGGTTAACGGGGTGTGGAACCGTTTCGGTCGTGTGACCATCCTCGGAACTTTGTCGGAAATGAGTGTAGGGCTATGTCAGGGCAAAGTTGCAACTGCCCTCATTTGGCAGTGTAGGGCTATGTCAGGGCAAAGTTGCAACTGCCCTCATTTGGCAGTTGCAACTTTGCCCTGACATAGCCCTACACTCATTTCCGACAAAGTTCCGAGGATGGTCACACGACCGAAACGGTTCCACACCCCGTTACCCCTGCCCCAGTTGCCAGTTTTATCCTCCCCCCACACACACACAAAAAATGCACCCTAATTCAAAATAATATATGTATACATTTATATATATATTATTAACATTAACCCGGGTTATCCAAACTTATTTTCCTGCGTCTAAACCCCCCCTCCCCCCCGCTTATAAACAACCTTCAGCGAGATCATGGAAGTGGAAGACATCGTAGAATCAAAAAAGGTATGTACCAAATTTTTTCAACTCTTTTATTCTACCTTAATTGCCTTCTATACTCACCAATAATGCCCTAAATATATATACCCCTCTTGAGTATTGATAGCCATTGTATTTTAATAAGGTTCACTCCTAAACAAAAACAGGCTATAATAGCCATAATTATAATAACTACTTAACATTAAAAAGCGATTAAATAAAAAATAATTTCAATGAAGCCTGCGAACCACTAAGCTATACTGTGGTATTTAGAATTGCAAGGTGCTTTCCAGATTCACAAGGAATGCTGTGCATTTGATACTTTACATAAAATCCTATAAACATTAATATAAAAATATTAAATTGACATGCTTCTTCAGCCATCTGCCAGCACCAAGCGGTACTAAGTACTAGTACTAACGTTGCAGGTAAATGGCTGAAGCAGTACTTCGTTTGAGTGCTCTGTCTAGTGCCTTCCAAATACATCTCGAAGATTCTTGATTTATATCAAGAATCTCGAAGATTCTTGATTGTATTTATATGAAAATAACAAAGAGGATCTCATCCACAGTCAGTCAGTCAGCCAGTCATGAACAGTGTGATATTTGTGTATAAGCGTACGCAGGTTCGTCATGTCAGCCATGGCCTATTGTGGTTTTATATTGCCAGACGTTTAGTGTAAGACATATTCAGTGGGTAATAACCATTACAAGGCCATTTTAGATAATTTTTTGGGTTCACCTTCCATCACTATGGCGTCTACGAGTAAAAAGCGTCAATTAAGTGATTCTTGTCGACTTTTAATGAAAAGTGGACCAATTTGTACTTTTTTGTGCTGATCAACGATAAGCCAGTGTGTTTAATTTCTCATGAGTCAGTGTCAGTATCAAAAGAATACAATATAAAATGGCACTATTAGACAAAGCGTGCATCCAATTTCGATCACCATCAAGGGCGGCTTCATGTGGACAAAGTAAACCATCTCCAAATTGATTTAAAATGCCAGCAGAGTATGTTTAAAAGGAAGAGAGCGAAGTGTGCATCAAAGTATGTTATGTAATAGCTGAAAAAATTGCTAAAAAATCAAAAGCCTTCTTGGATGCTGAGTTTGTGAAAGAGTGTCTCATCGCTGCTAGGGACATATATTCTGTCCCCAAATAAGGAGGAAGTGTTTAAAAAACCTAGTTTGTCTTGGGGGTAACTGTAGCACGACGTGTCAAAGAACTTGCAATGACAATGAAGGAACTTTAAGAAAACAGTTGTCCGAATTTACGTCATATTCACTTGCTTTAGATGAGAGCACAGATGTGAAAGATACAACACAACTGGCTATCTTTGTCCATGGCATCGATCAACAATTCAATGTGACAGAAGAACTGCTAGCGCTCGTACCTATGAAGGGAATGATGAAAGGCACTGGTATTCTTGAAGGAGCCAAGAAAACGCTCAAGCGTTTCGACCTCAGCTTAACCAACCTCGAGGCTGTGGTAACTGATGGTGCCCATGCTATGGGCACCATCATTACTACATCATTGGTGAGAAAGAACGAAGGGTTTGTTGCGCTGCTATGGAAAGAAAACCAGAAATAGATGGAAAAGATTTTGTTCATTACCACTGTTTAATCCACCAGGAGAATTTGTGTGCGAAAACTATTGGATTTGAGAATGTCATGAAAGTTATTGTGATAGTCGTCAACATTATTAGGGCAAGAGCGTTGAATTATTGTCAATTCCAAGAGTTTCTGAACCAAGAGTACGAAGCATGTCACGGTGATGTGGTTTATATAGTGATGTGCGTTGTTTGAGCAGAGAGAAGGTTCTTAAAAGAGTCTTTGACTTAAGGAGCAAAATACAGCAGTTCATGCAAACCAAGGGGAAGCCAAATGCGGAATTCAATGATCCGAAGTGGATCACAGACTTTGCTTTTGTGACTGATGTTTCATTTCATATGAATGACCTAAATACGAGGCTACAATTCAAAGATCAACTGGTGCACACGAAATACAGCAGTTCATGCAAACCAAGGGGAAGCCGATTGCAGAATTCAACGATCCGAAGTGGATGACAGACTTTGCTTTTGTGACTGACGTCTCGTTGCATATGAATGACCTAAATACAAGGCTACAATTCAAAGATCAACTGGTGCACACTCTGTTTGATCATATCAAAGCTTTTGTGGCCAAGTTCAAACTTTGGGAGGCACAACTCGCAAAAAAAGATTTAACTCATTTTCAACTTCTTGCTGAAAATGAGTTAAATGAGTCAACTGTTCGTCTTTTGGTGAATACGCTACAAAATTCGCCATGTTGCGAAGTGAGTTCAAAGAGAGATTTAGTGATTTTCGTAACCAACAGTCTTCTTTAGACTTATTTTCAATGTCATTCAGTGTCAATGCTGCCGAAATGCCAGGCTCAGTATAAATGAAGCTGCTTGAACTCCAAAACAACTCTTCTTTGAGAGAAAAATTATTCGATGTGCCCTTGCTTACATTTCTGAGAACGCATTCCCTAATCTTTGCTGGCATGCTTTGAAGATGTGCCCTTTGTTAGGAAGCACATACTTATGTGAGCAGCTCTTCTTCAGAACGAAGCATGTGAAGTTCAAGACAAGAACTCCAATTACAGACCAACATCTCAAGAATACTCTGCACATAGTGACTTCCAACATTGATGCCAACATCAACAAGGTGGTCAAGGAAAATCATTGCCAAGTTGCCCATTGACATTGTAAAAAAAATGAATATTTTCTTCATTAAATAATCTTTTTTCAAGTTTTTACTTGTATTTACTTGTATCTATTTATTGTATTTAATTATCATGAACCCGACTCCTACCTATGATCTTAAAGCTGAGTTTGTTTATTTTTATAGGATTTTATATAAAGTATCAAATGCATAGCATTCCTTGTGAATCTGGAAAGCATCTTACAGTTCTAAATACCGCAGTATAGCTTAGTGGCCCGTGGGGCTTCATTGAAATTTTTAATGCGGCCTGCACTGTCTGAAAGGTTGAAGATCCCTGGTATAGTACATAAGTTAGTTGTCCTTTGTCCATATTGCCAGTATATTAAAATCATCTACAATCTGAATATCGTTTTCATTAACTATCAATTACCCAGCACAATATCACAAAACTGATATTGTCCCATTAAATCATTTCCCTATATCACTGATGTACAAATTAAACAGCAGCAGCCTAACTCTGCAGTTCATCACTAGTTGCTGCCTTCTTGTGATTCTGCATTTCTCTTATAGAAACTATTTTTGGTGTGAGTCAATCAACCACCATCTTATCCATATCACTAGCTTCACATTCATCCCTATTAGCTCCACTTTATATAAGAGAGTTCCATATGGTATCCAAATGAATGCTCTCACAAAGTACAAAAGTATCAATGTATAGCCATTGACTTTATCTAACTCAACTGTCTCGTTATTATAAAATGTGAGTGAATTACTAAGGCAAGATCCTTGAATTCTGCCTTTCACAAACTTCTCCCAATACTTTAACCACTACTCATGCAAGTAAACTGTTTTGTCCTCTTTCTATCCCTTGGCACCTCACCAGAGATGATGAACTCCATTTCCTTTTTTGCCACATGATATTTCCTCCTTCCAATTGATATCACCTTAATTAAAATCCCCCATAATAATCGCTAACCCTGCACTAATTTGCTGATGCATGAATTCAATATCACCCCCTGGCCTATAGCAGTAACCAACTGTATATTTGGTTGCACTGGTCACTATTTCACACCAGACCATTTCAAACTATCATTCATACATCTGTCCTCTCGATATACTACTTTCTTTGGCTGCAACTCATCAGCTATCATCAACAGTACTCCTCCCCCCATTCTATCTTCTCTATCCTCCCTGAAAATACTGTACCCATCACATTCAATTCCAGTAACCACAATTTCTGCTGACAGCCAAGTTTCACTAATGCCTACAACTTTTGGTGAGATTGCATTGACTAATGCCAAAAATTCTTCCCTCTTATTTTGAATGCTTCTTGCATTCAAAAATTGTATAATAGTATAATATTTTGTATAACAGTATACAAAAATTGCAGATTCCCTTTAGTTCTTGTATCAGCTTTAGAACTGATATAAATGCTACTATTATATAAAAATACTGTTGCTCTTAAAAGTCAGGCTTTATTCTGACTTTATTGAACAGTTTTGAAGAACTGTTTAATCAATTTCATCCCTGTAAAAGAAATAACAAGGTGAAACTGCCTATAATATAGCAATCAGAGCTACATGTGTAAAGATTCACAGCTTTTCCAAGATCACACTGTCTATGAAGAAAATCATGTAAAATAATTCCATGCATCTTAAGCATAATTTTATGTACAAACAGTGCATGTTAATCTATTGATTGCACCAAAACGAATCTGGTGTTCACATATTCTGATTTATGTGTCCTCATGAACATCAAGTATTGTATAGTATTAAATTAATAAATATCAAACTGATTTATGCATTTCACTTGATTTATAAGTGGTTTTGGTGCTAAGTATGATAGATGTGTGGACTGAGTGGCCGATAATGAGCTTTCAGAGGTAGTTTAATAATAATGGTGGTATATCATGGTATGACTGTGTTTAGAGAGCTCTGAAAACTAAGTTGTTTAGTTTTAAAAAATAGCATTATCAGTTAAAAAAATTGTGTTAGAATTAGAGGGTATTGTGGAGTTAATTAGTTTTGAGTAAAAAGTTTTGTTTTAAATATCATTAATTTATCTTTTGCACAGTAGGTTACATAGCATAGCACATGGCACGATGCAAAGCAGAACAATGGCATCCGAGGTATCATTATTTAAAGAATTTAGCCAAAGGACTTCATACAGTGCAATGTCTGCATTACCAAAGGCAAATGGAATTTGGTTTGAAAGCGATAGTGGTGGGAAAGTGTGCTGAAAACGCTATGAGAGCGAGGATCCAACATGATTCGGGTCAAGAGATTGAAGTAGTGGATGGAACTCAGAATATTTATTTTTATTTATTATTTGACACCTCCAGGGTGTCCAAAGACTCATCAAGGGAGGGCACCTACTCTACAACTTTCCGTCTCTACCTCTCAACCTCATTATCTACACCAACGCCATCTACTGACCACCACCACCACTAGTATTTTCACAGACAATTACAAACATCCATGTGCATGGCGGGATTCGAACCCACAGTCTTTTGGCTGGAGAGTGGATACTCTAACCACACAGCCAACCAGTAGACAGCCATCCCATAAAACCTGGTTGTATGGGATGGCTCATAGAAACTCGGCACCTGGTTGGCCGAGTTTGCTTGAAAATGTGTGTGATGTAATGGCAGATCAGATTGAAAGAGAGATTAAATGTGACACAATTGAGAGAGAGAGAGAGAGAGAGAGAATAAAATTGTTGAGCGAAAGAATAGTATGACTGATGTGAAGAATGAAGAGTTGGCTGTAATGAGGGAGATAGCTTATTTAAGTGGTGTGATAAACAGGGCAAAGCAGGAGAGCTGGAGTGAATGCAGAAATGTTTGGCGAGTGGGTCAGCTGATAACAGAAAAAAAGGAGTGCGAGATAAGAGAAATGAGGGCTTGACCAAGAGAGAAAATTGAGGAGCGGGTTTTGTATAGCGATTCAGTTGTAAAAGGTGTGATTGACGAGAGATTGACAAAATTGTGCTTTCTGGGTGCAAAAATTAATTATGTTAGTGTGCCTATTAAAGCATAAAAGGGTAGGGTGAAAGACATGATCATATTTAATGGAATGAATGATTTGAAAGGAGAAAAGTATGGTATGAGACATGACATGAAAGAATTACTGGAAGTAGCAGAAGAAAAGAATGAGAGAGTTAAGACAGTGAGCCTGTTGCCGCAATATGATATTGTAGAGCTGAGATGGAGGGCCATAACAGCGAATGACTCGAAGTGAACGTTATACAGGAGGAGTGGTGTGGAGTTTTTGGATGTGTGGAGTGAGTTTGATGGACAAAAGGACTTATACATGAAGGATGGTTTGCATCTGAATGGATTTGGTGTTTGGAGACCGGAAAAAAGTGTTGTTGAATGAAGTGAAAGTGTGCAGAATCAGAGAAACTAGAGCTTTTTTTGGGGGGGGGGGGAAGAGGCTGTTCAGTGGATATGCAGACATCAGTGGGGCAGTGTAAGAATGCGTATAATATGGCCAAGTTAGTACCACTGGTAACAAACCAGAATGGGATAGTTAGTATAAAGCATCAGTATAGCAGTAGGCCTAAGGGACATTTGCACTTTATGTACACTAATGCCAGGAGTATTCGGAACAAGCAGGAAGAATTTTGGCATTGGTTGTTTATCCTGACCAAAGGTTATTGGCATTAGTGAGACATGGCTAACAGAAGATGATATAGCTAGTAGGATAGAATGTGGAGGGGTATAGTGTGTTCAGAGAGGATAGAGAGAAAAAAGAATGAGGGAGAAGTGTTATTGATGACAGTTGATGAACTGCAACCAAAGAGAGTAGAAGTTCAACTGCAGGACAGTGAAAATAGCATATTTGAGGCTATCTGGTATGAGACAGAGGCCAGCAGAATGAAATATACAGTTGGATGCTGCTGTAGACCAGGGAATGGAAAAAATTATGGACATAGAAGGCATCGGCAAATAGACTCGATGAGGAGGACAGGTAATTATTATGGGGTATTTCAACTATGGGAACACAGATTGGATGCAGGAGAGGAAGAAAATTGAATTTATGCAGTTACTAAGGGATAATAAGGGATACTAAGGGCTAGTCTGGCTGGCCGGGTGGTTAGCATTAGGGTTCGAATCCTGCCGTGGGCATGGATGTTTGTGTTGTCTATGGAAATACTAGTGGTGGTGGTGGTGGTAGATGGTGTTGGTGTAGTTACAGTTCAGGTGGTGGATTGAGTGGTTGAGACAGAGTTGTAGAGCAGGTGCCCTTCCTTGATGAGTCTTTGGACTCCCTGGAGGTGTCAAATAATAATAATAATAATAATTACCTGAGACAGCATGTAATGGAATATACTAGGAGTTCGAGGGTACTTGATCCAGTAATTGCATCTATAATTTGTCTATAATGAATACCACCACATTGCCACCAAATTGTGAGAGGACCATGTGGTCTTGACCTGGGAGGTGGCTAAATATATGGAATTTTCAGTTAAGACAGGATATGTAGAATTACAGGGCTGGTAAGTATGGCAAGCTTAGGAAAATGACTGGATCGGTGCTATGGCATATAAAACTGCAATGTTGACAGTGCATGAAAAGTGGTAAAAAAAGTGTTTGAGGGTGGTAATGGCAGACTGCATATCTAGAGTGAGGAGAGTAAATCAAGTGGGAGTTAGTGGATGAATATCATCATTAAGCTGAAGCTGCAAAAAAAAAAAAAATAAATAATTGTGGAGAGAATTTAAGGAGAAAGGTGATCAGCAGGCACAGACCAGAAGGGTAACTTGCTGATGATGCAAAGTTGGGTAGAGCAACAATTAATATACAGATGATGTCAAAATTTTGCAGGATGATTTGGATAGATTGGCAGACTGGGCAAAGGAAAATGGATATCAGTTTAATGTGGCAAAGTGTAAGGTTACATATTTTGAGGTGAAAAGATTACCAGCTATATACCACATTGGTGGAACTGTACTTAAGGAAACTGATGAAGCCAGAGACTTGGGATTGTTAGTGGATATTGAGTTAAAGTTTAGGGAGCAATAGCAGAAGTGATTAAAGCAGCTCATCAGATTACTTGGTTACTGAAGAATGCGTTGATGAGCAGAGACAAGCAGGTTATCGATCCTCTTTATCATGCCTTGATAAGACCCCCATCTTGACTACTGCACACACCAAGAAACCCTGACTAGTGCCAGGGTTTCTTGGTGATGAAGAGGAGGCGAAGAGGATCCAGAGGCAAGTGACCAAGATGATAGCAGGTCTATGGAATGAACCATATGAGAACAGGTTGAAGATTTGTGGGTTAGTTACAGAAACTGGAAAAGGGGTGATATGATTGAGACATACAAATTACTGAGAGGAGGGGAAGGGGTTACAAAATTAATTCAGAAGAAATTTTTCAGAATTGGTCTGGTGGTGGGAGAACTAGGGGCCATCCATGGGAACTGAGTAAGAGTAAGAGTGGTTAGAAAGGGTGTTAGAACCAGGTTTTTTGCTTGGAGAGTAGTGAATGAATGGAATAGGTTGCCAGAGTCTGTTGTGGGTGTCATGACTTTGAATGAGTTCAAAGCAAAGCATGATAAATACTGTGTAAATGTTGGATAGTTCTTGACATGATGTTTAGGGTCTCTCTCAATGAGTCTAAGGATTCCTTAAAGTAACCTGTAATAATAATAATAAATACTTACTTGACACTAGGAAGCTGAATTTATATTTCTTAATTGGATCACTGCAAACAACCCTTCCACTTTTTTAAAGAGATGGAACTGGCTAAATAAAGACAAATGAAAACATCTTTGTATATTAACTTGTTTCTGCCTGTATTTGTGTATTATCAGGATAATTCGGCAGAAACTCACACTCTAGATATCTAATATATTTTTATGTGATACCCTCCATTAAAAGGTGGTAAATCTATAGTACAGTAGAACACCGGTTGACTAAGGATTTTTTTTTATTATTATTATTAATATTATTCAGGCCTCGAAGGAGTCAAAAGACTCATCGAGGGAGGTCCTTCCTAAGACATAAAGTCTGTCAAGACTCATCGAGGGGAGGTCCCCCCCCTGAGAAACACAAAGTCTATCATACCACTCTTTAAACTCACTGACCGTTCTCGCTCCCACCACTCCATCAGGCAATGCATTCCACGGCTCAACCACCCTCCACACAAAGAAACCACTCCTTACCCTCTTGCTCACAGTTTCCTTTCATAACTTCCAGGGATGGCCTCTTGTCATCACTCCTTCCCACTGTTCAACCAAGCGAAAGAACTCCCCAGTGTCAACCCTGTAACCACCTCTCAACAGTTTAAAAGTCTCAATCATATCACCTCTCCTTCTTCTATCCACCAAACTCTGCAGTCCGCATTCTCTCAGCTGATCCTCATAACTATCCTTGTACAGTCCTGAAACCATCTTTGTCATCCGTCTTTGTATCCTTTCCACGGTTAATTTATCCCCTTCAAATCCTGGGGACCAAATCTGAGAACAATAGTCCAAGTGTGGTCTGATCAGAGACTTATACAACGGAATGATAACCCTCTTATCTCTGCAGGTCAGTGGCCTTCTCATAATAGCAGCAATCCTCTGTGTTACCTTCACCACCTTTGCAATATGTCCCCTAAACTTCAGGTTTCTATCAATCATCAACCCCAGATCTCTTGTCTCCCCTACTTCCTCCAGTATAACTCCTCCCATAGAGTATGCAGCATCCCATTGATGTTTCCCAAACTTCAAGACCTTACATTTTGCTGCATTAAACTGACACCCCCATTCATTTGCCCATCTATCTAGCTTATTTAAACCCTCTTGCAGGGCTACCACATCTGCACTATTACTAATAATCCTTCCCAGCTTCGCATCATCCGCAAAAAACTGAATATCCCCCTGCAATCTACTGGCTATGTCATTGATATAAAGGTTAAACAATATAGGTCCTAGTACTGAGCCCTGTGGGACCCCACTTGTAACCCTCTGCCTCCTAGAACCTGCTCCACCATACACAACTCTCTGTTGACACTTTAGACAGCCAATCCTGAATCCAATTGACCAATCTGACATCCAGACCCATGTGCTGCAACTTAAATATTAGCTTATCATGTGGCACCCTGTCAAATGCCTTCGCCAAGTCTAAGAAAATTGTAGTATATGCCTTTCCCTCATCTAATGTTCTTATAACTTCATTATAAAAGGCTAGCATATTGCTAAAACAAGAGCGTCCTTTCACAAATCCATGTTGATTCTCACAGATAACATTACCGTCATCTGCCCAATGCTGTATACGGTCCCTCACTACTTTCTCCAAGATCTTAACAATTATGATGACACAGACTGGCCTATAATTAGACACTTCCAGTCTGTTACCACCCTTATGCAATGGCACTATCTTACCTTCCTTCCATTCCCTGGGCACCTTTGCCAAAGCCAGACTTTCATTGAAAAGCCACGTTAAAGGCACTGTCAATTTCCTAGCACATTCTCTCAAAACTCGTGGTGAAATACCATCCAGTCCCACAGCTTTACTGACATCCAGAGTACTCAGTATCTGAAACACACTCTCCTCCTATACCTCCAGACCTCGAACCAGTCCTATCCCGCTAGCATTAAAACTGACTCCTCTAGGATGAAACACTCCAATAAAGTGTTCATTGAACAATTCCACAATGTCCTCTGCATCAGTCACTCTATTCCCATTTTTATCCCACAATATCATTCTTCCATAGTCATTTCTCCTCCTACTGGCCACATAGCTAAAAAATTCCCTAGGATTTTCTTTTCATCTTAGGGCCAATCTCCTCTCATATTCCAGTTTCACTTTCCTTACCACACTAGTCATTCTTCTGGCCTGTGTCTTATATTCCTCATGCATCTCTTCACCTGTCTCCTTATATCTCTTCCATAGCCTCTTTTTCGCAAGCAATTCCTGTTTAATATTGTTTGTCATCCACATTACTCCAAATTGCGTCCTCTTCTTCACTCATGGTATACAACTTACCATTGCTGATAACAAATATTCTATCACAATTTCCCACGCTCTGGTGATATCCCGGACTTCCAATTCCTACCTCCATGAAACTTCCCGAAGTTGACGTCTAAGACTATTATAATCACCTGCCTTATAATTCCACATAAGTTCCCGTCTCTTTGATACTCCTGCATGTCTATTCATTTTCCAAGTCAACACCATATGGTCACTCTCTCCAACTGGTGGGAGAGACGTCAACTCAGTTATTATCAACTCTTCTGATGCTATAACCAAATCCAAAACTTTTGAACCTCTTGTTCCCTCTGTTACATGGTGCCTAAGACATTTGTCCCTCAAGAATTCTAGAAATTCCATTCCCCTATTCCATTCTCTCCAATTTATACTACTGAAGTTAAAATCTCCCATAACAATCATTCTTCTAGCACTTGCCAAAATTAGCTGTCTAAACATCTCCTGGTCCCCATCCTCTGTACTCCTGGGTCTGTAGCAACACCCCACTAAATATCCTGTCTTGCCTACCTCTACCTCACACCGTACACTCTCAAAATCATTTGTCTCACTTCCAAATTCTCCACTCTTAGAGGACATAGGTCATCACTTATCATAAGCAGTACCCCACCACCACCACGCTTTCCCCTCCTATCCTGACGAAAAATGCTATACCCAGCGACTTCTATTCCTGTTGTTATATCCCCTTCTGTCAACCACATCTCAGTGATTGCAATAGTTTTTGGCCAGGCTGATGCTATCTGCACCACCAATTCCTCTCCCTTATTCCGGATACTCCTGGCATTAGTATAAAACATATAAATGCCATTGTTTCTATACCCAGCATTATCCCTTCTAGACTCCACTGGGCTCAGTGTTAACTGACATTGTCTCCCTTCTCCCAAGTATCCATTCCCACAAGAGGCCACCCCTGCTATCATCCTCCCTGGGACACACTGACTCGTTCAGAACAGCAATCTCTCCAGATGCCTACGTCCTTCCTCATTCAAATGTAAACGGTCTCTCGCATACAATTCCTCTCTTTCCTCAAACGCACTCCAAGCATCCACATATACCAGTCCTCTCTTGTCACACATTCTTGCTATTATGCCATTCAATATCACCGCTCTTCTGCTCAACTCATCATTATCATACCTAGGCAACACGCACACTATTTTTCTTCTGTCTGTCTTCTACAGTCTCAAGCAAAAATCTCATATCTCTCGCTGCCCTACTTACGTTACCACTCAAGTCATTCGTTCCTACCATCACAATCATCTCATCCACCCTTTCACCTCTCTTAATTGCCATAGCCACCCTTTCTATTGTTCCTCCTGGCAAACACTCCTCACACATCCTATCTTGAACACCACGGATCATTGAGTCGCCATACATTATACCTCTTACCATTCCCTCGCTCCCATTGTTTCCATTCTCTCCTCTTCTTTCATTCCCATACCTCTCTCTTCTACTGTTTCCATTCTCTCCTCTTCTAGCATTCCCATACATCTCTCTCATTCCCTCTCTCCTACTGTTTCCATTTCCTCCACTTCTAGCACTTCCATATCCCTCTCTCATTCTGTCTCTCCTACTACTGTTTCCATCCTCTTGTCTTCTAGCATTCCCATACCTCTCTCTCATTCCATCTCTCCTACCGTTTCCATCCTCTCCTCTTCTAGCACTTCCATATCTCTCTCTCATTCCATCTCTCCTACTGTTTCCATCCTCTCGTCTGCTAGCATTCCCATACCTCTCTCTCATTCCCTCTCTTCTACTGTTTCCATTCTCTCCTCTTGTAGCACCCCCATACCTCTCACTCATACTCCCTAAATTCTCTCTCTCGCCTACTCTGATTCGCCTTGCATTTATCTCTTGAATATCTTTTAATTAATTTTTAATCCCCCCCCCCTCCACACACACACTTATTTTAG
The DNA here is from genome assembly GCF_054136105.1 of Typopeltis vanoorti. Lineage (NCBI taxonomy): Eukaryota > Metazoa > Arthropoda > Arachnida > Uropygi > Thelyphonidae > Typopeltis > Typopeltis vanoorti. The sequence goes on along the minus strand of NC_143554.1, from coordinate 137,193,390 downwards.
ATAATCTGGAAACCCCACTTCAGAGACCAAACATGGAACTTTTTTTCAAGCCACTTCAGTTCTGTAATATGTGGGGGGTAGCAGTCTCTCATCAAGCAATGAAATTCATTTCCAACCTAAAAATAATTCTAAACATCCATGTCCATGGTGGGATTTGAACTCAATGAATGCTGGTTTGAAAGCAAATACATTAACTCTTGACCAAAAAGGTCATGAAAGAAGTCAGGTAAAATTTGTCATTCATTCATTCATAAACCAATAAATGAATTATTTAAATTATGAAGATATTTTATCCCACATTATTTCAAAGCTGAATAAGAAAACTCTAAGATAGAAATCAAAGAGTTTCATGCCGAATATAGCAAACTATAAAAGTTTGGCGAGTCCAAGCACCTGGGTGGTACAATACTGGGCAACTCGTAGTAAAGGTGGATAAAGCTAGGATCGCTATTCTTAGTATGTGCCGTAATGTAAAACTCTAGCTTTATCCACCTTTACTACGAGTTACCCGGCATTGTACCACCCAGGTGTTAGCTCAAGCTTGGACTCACCGAACTTTTATAGTTTGCTATATTTGGCATGAAACTCTTTGATTTCTATCTTAGAGTTTTCTTATACGGCTTTGAAAAAATGTGGGATAAAATATCCCCTTAATTTAAATCATTTTTACATCACCGAAGTGAAGCCTTTTGGTTCTTTATTTCATCAATAAAGGAATGTTTTACTAGAAATTTCTGTGTCATTATACAGCTGTGATAAGTGCCATCTCCTAGATGTATATATAATGTAGTGTTGGAAAGACTTGTAGGTTAGAAAGACTGATGAGAATCAGGATCCAGAACTGGGTTGACAATAATGGTATTATCTTTGATGGACAGCATGGATTTGCTAAAGAGAGATCATGTTTTAGTAATTTACTTATTACAATAAGGTGACAGCAGCATTAGATGCGGGAGATGGATACACAGTATACTTAGACTTTTCAAAGGCTTTTAATGGATTACCACATAAGTTGATAGTCAAACTAGAGGTGATGGGATTGAATAGTAGAATAGTGCACTGGATTGAAGATTGGCTATCTGATTGGTATCAACAAGTTTGTATTGAGGAGCAATATCCCAGAAGAGGAACGTCACTAGCAGTGGTGTGTCCCAGGAATTTGTTTTAGGGCTATTGCTGTTTAACCTGTATGTTAATGATACTGGGGAAGATTTGAATGAGGATATAGAGTTATTTGCAGATTATGCAAAGTTGGAATGAAGTATGAGAAGTAGAGCAGATGTTGTGGCTTTACAAGACTTGAAGAATAGATTGAGTGAATGGGCACGCGAGTGGGGAATTGCCAGTTCAATATTGTGAAATGTAAGGTTTTAAAATTTGGTAAACAAAGATGTAATGTAGAGTTTACTCTTAGTGGAGATATATTGTTAGAGATGGAGGAAATAAGAGATCTAGGGATGATGGTGGATAAGGACCTGAAATTCAGAGTACATATTGCCAAAATTGTGAGGACAACACAACAAATTTTGGGAATGATGCCGAGGACACTGACTTGTAGAAGTAAAGAGATTCTTGTTCCATTGTATAAGGCTCTGAGTAGGCCACATATGGACTATTATACATAGATTTGGTAACTTGGTTTTCAAAAGGATGGAGAGATATTGGAGAGGGTCCAGAGGCGATTGATCAAAATAGTTTCTGATTTCAGGAATGTTGAATATGAAGAAAGTTTGTGATGATGCAGTTTGCAGAGTCTAGTGGATAGGAGAAAGAAGGATGATATGATAGATACATACAAGTTAGTAAGGGGTTGCTATAGGATTAACGTTGAAGAGGTTTCTCATAAAATGGTAGGTGATAGGGAGAGAAGAGGTCATCCCTGGAAGCTATATAAGGAGAGTGTGAACAAGGGAGTGAGAAGCAGGTGTTTTGCATGGAGAGTTGTGAATGATTGGAATGCACTGCCTGAGAGAGTGGTGTCTGCATAGAATTTGAATGTGTTTAAGGTGCAGTATGATGAGCTACTCCGGTCTGGGATCTCTCCCCCAGAGGCAAAGCTACATGCCACTGGGTGGGTCTCCAGGTTGCAGATTGGGGAATGGCCACCTGAGATGGTGGCTAACTGCGAATAGCCAATAAACAGTCCTGGACAAGAAGCGGCAATACTAACAGGACGTGGTGGATTAGTGGACAACTCCAGTAACTCTATAAAATGCCACAGAAGTTCAATGACAGTACTGTATCAAGGTGAGATTAGGCCGCTCTAAGCCTAAATCCATATGCTCCTTCCAATTCTTTCCCAAGCTCTTCAAGGAAGACTAAGGGTTTGTCAGATAAATGTCAATGTGCTGACAGTAAAAAGAAAACACGATTGAAATCTGATGCCAAAGTACAAGAAAAAGACTCATGCCGGCTTGGACGTCGCCCGGTCAAACAAGGTCCGCGTCCCCAATTGAGTAATCAGGGTTGGATCGAAAAATCAGTTACTGAAAACAAAAACAAAAAAATCAAACTCAGGACTGTAAAGGATAGAATATCAATTGGCACATGGAATGTCCGTACACTCTGGGCAACTGGAAAATTGCAGTTGCTTCAAGAAGAAATGAAGAAATACAGATGTAATATATTGGGTATTTCAGAAATGAGATGGACATTGTCAGGAGAATCAAATGGTGGAAGAGTTCTCTGGTCAGGAAATGAAAGTAAACATGAAGCAGGCATAGGTTTCCTGCTATGTAACAAGGCCTGTCAGGCAATGATAAGATACAAACCAGTTAGTGAAAGAATAATGGTTGCAAGATTCAGTGCCCAACCATTTAATATCAGAACCATTCAAATATATGTGCCCACTGCAGAGAGTGCAGATGAAAACATTGAGAGATTTTACAGGGATCTACAACTAATAATTGATGAGGTGCCGAAGCAGGATATACTCATCATTGGAGGTGACTGGAATGCAAAGATTGGCAAAAATAACACAGGATGGGAAAAGGTTATGAAAATTTGGATATGGAGAAAGAAATGAACGTGGAGAGATGCTTCTGGAATTTGCTACGGATAACAACCTGATGATTTGCAATACCAAATTCCAACAAAAAGATTGTCGTAAATGGACGTAGCGCTCCTTCGATGGCAAACAGAGGAATATGATTGACCTGATATTAATAGACCAGAAATGGAGAACCTCAGTTCAACAGTGCAGATCATTCTAAGGCGCTGATATTGATTCGGACCACAGCTGGGTGATTGTGAATATAAGACTAAAACTGAAACAGAAGTACAAAGGAAAGTTCCAGAAAGCCAGAGACATCTCAAAACTAAATGAAGACAGGCTAAGAACAGCATATCAGAACATATTGGAAACTAAGCTTAAGACCCCAAGTGAAAAACAAAATATAAATATGAGAGCAGAATGACTAACTATGCTAAAAAAAGCAGTAGAGGAAGTAATTCCTGAGAGAGAAAAGATCAACAAGAAATGGATAACTCAGGAAACCCTAAAATTGGTACAAGAGAAAAGAGAACTGGGTGATTGTGAATATAAGACTAAAACTGAAACAGAAGTACAAAGGAAAGTTCCAGAAAGCTAGAGACATCTCAAAACTAAATGAAGACAGGCTAAGAACAGCATATCAGAACATATTGGAAACTAAGCTTAAGACCCCAAGTGAAAAACAAAATATAAATACGAGAGCAGAATGACTAACTATGCTAAAAAAAGCAGTAGAGGAAGTAATTCCTGAGAGAGAAAAGATCAACAAGAAATGGATAACTCAGGAAACCCTAAAATTGGTACAAGAGAAAAGAGAACTGAAACTTAAAAGAGATAATTCAGAGGCAGTAGATGAGTTATACTGTCAAAAATGCAATGAAATACGGAAAGCAGCAAGATCTGATAAAGCCAAATGGTTGGAGGACCAGTGCAAAGACATTGAACAGTACTATGGAGAACACAAAACTAGAGAGGTCTACAAACTTATAAGAAATGTCAATAGGAAGTGGCAAACAAGATCAGTAGCAGTCAAAGATGAAAATGGTAAAGTATTGATGGACAAGACAGAAATCATAAACAGATGGACCTCCCTTCGATGAGTCTTGATAGACTTTGTGTTTCTTAGGAAGGACCTCCCACGATGAGTCTTTTGACTCCATGGAGGCTTGAATAATAATAATAATAATAACAATATTTGCGAACTATATAAAAATCAACTAAATAATACTGCAACAGAAGTAATCAAAGAACTCAAAGCAATCTCTCCACCAGCAGAGATCTTTGAAAATGACATCTTGGAAGAGGAGGTGAATAAGGCTATAAAACATCTCAAGAATAACAAGAGTCCTGGAAATGACAACATAATAGGCGAGATGCTAAAATATGGGGGAAAATCAGTTGAGAACTACATAAGCTATGTAATGAAATATGGAGATCAGGGTATGCTTCATAAGAGTGGAAAAAAATCGGTCTTGGTTGTTCTTCATAAGAAAGGCAGTGCTTTAGAATGCATCAATTACAGAACTATTGCATTAATGAGTCATCTTGGCAAAGTGCTGATGAAAATACTAACAGAACGCCTGATTTCGACAAGATCGAAGTACAGTGCAACAAATACTCACATTAAGACTAATAGCAGAAAAAGCTCGAAGAAAGAACAAAAAGATATATTGCCATTTCGTGGACTTCCAAAAAGCATTTGATAATATTGACCAAAATATAACATGGGCTGTCTTGGAATCCTATGGTATGGACAATAAATTGATCCGCTTGCTGAAAGATATAAACAGCCAAGCACAGGCTAAAATCAGAATAGCAGATGAGACTGGAGATTGGTTTGCCACTAGTCAAGTCACAAGACAAGGGGACCCAATATCACCAATCATCTTCATCACACATCTGGGAAGAACACTAGATAAGATTAAAGAAGAAGGTGGAGGCATTTCAATAAATGGCATGAGAATAAACTACCTCTGCTTTGCAGATGACATCATCTTGATTGAAGAAGACTCAGCAAAACTGGAACAGACATTGCAACCACTATACACAGAAGGAAAAAGATATGGACTAAATGTCAACTTTGAAAAAACTAAAACAATGATATTCGGACAACAGGAGTTACTGAACAGAGTTACGATAGACAGATTTCGACTGGAAAATGTGGAACACTTCACATATCTTGGATGCCACATGATGCATGACTTGGACCCCCCCCACACACCAAAAAAAAGAGATAAAAATTAGAATAGCCAGAACAACAACTATTTTAAAAGCCATGGACAAAATATGGAAGAGCCGAGCTATAAAGATGCAAATTAAATTGCGCATTGTAGAAACCTGTATCTTCAGCAGCATACTCTATGGATGCGAAGTTGTACTCCTGAGAGAATCTGAAAGGAGGATATTGGCATTTGAGAGGAAGTGCTATAGAAAGATCTTGAGAATAAGCTGGATACAGAAAGTGAACAATGAGGAAATCTACAGATGAATAAAACCAAAAGAAAACCTGATCCAGAAAATAATCAAAAGGAAACTACGTCTTTTTGGCCATATATGTAGAATGAATGATAAGAGAAAATTAAAAACACTGATGTTTGGAATGATTGAAGGAAAGAAAAAAAGAGAAAGACAAAACAGAGAATGGGGTGATGACATCGTCAAATGGTGCGGAAACTCTATACACAGATTGAGTCATCTTGCACAAAACAGAATGCAATGGAAGAATCATATCAAGATGGCAGCAAACACCTACGGGCATTGGACCCATGGTTGTTGATGATGATGATGATGAGCTATGTGTATGACAGAAGGGACCTCTTAGATAAGTCTGTGACTCCATGGGGTCTTAGAATAATAATAATCCCACAATTTCTAAACGAAACCACTGCACTAATGTAGCTACACCATTGAAGCATTATAAAATTTCTTCTCACCATTCATTACTTAGAATTTGTAGATTAATGACCTGAAATTGGAAGCATTCTATGCTCCATTACTAACTAGCTCACTTCTTAGTCCTAGGTTTATATCAACTGTGATTATTATTGTTTGATAAAACGCTGAGGCAAATGATGTTATGACATGAGTACATTAGTTGGAAAGTATATTGTACTTGAAAAGAAATTAGATTCAGTTTGCTTCCAAATTTTTTCCTCATAAAACAATAAAAATAGTTTATATTGCAATAAAGATAATTCATCACAAATCAAACTTTCATTATTATTATTATTAGCATCACTTAAAAAATACTGAAAAAGTGAGCAATCTGATGTACATTAATTTAGTAAGATTCATCAAGATAGCTCACTACAATTAGTTTCAATACTAGTTTCAATAACGACAACAACTCAGACTTGCCATTCTGTACATCTCTACATAGCTCATAATATGAAATGATGATAGTGAAGAACAAATAGAATAATCCAAATTCCATATGACTGAATCCTTGGTGTTCCAAAGGTAAAGATGAAAGAAGAACATAGTAGCAGTGGTTTTGATGCAGTATATTGTGAGGTAGAGGTGAATAGAATTAAATATCTAGTTGAATGTTGCCATAGACCTGGTAATGTGGAGGGCACCACATTACCAGGTATATGGCAACAATAAAATGTACAAGCAAACAGAAAAAGGTAATCCTTACGGGTGATTTTAATTATGGTAATATGGATTTGGATGATGAGATAGCATCTGGAAGTGTAGTAGATAAAATGAAAGGTAGAGGTGAACAGAATTAAATATCTAGTTGAATGTTGCCATAGACCTGGTAACGTGGAGGGCACCAACAATAAAATGTACAAGCAAACAGAAAAAGATGATCATTATGGGTAATTTTAATTATGGTAATATGGATTTGGATGACGAGATAGCATCTGGAAGTGTAGTAAAGAAAATGAATTTCTCAAGTATTTGAGGGACAATTACCTTAGGTAGTATGTAAGAGAGGGCACACGAGGATCTTGGATATCATCATCATCTGATCATTGGATGTCAACATAAATGTGCTTTTGAACCTTTATTCAGTTGGTGAGAGTGACCATTTTTTAACATTTTTTTATGTTTCTCCCACCCATTAAAATGTTATTTGCAAACCTACAGTGCATTTGGTGCCATAAGTGGACTAAGGATTTCTTTTTCTATTTTAATGTATTTTTTACACAGTCCAAAGTCCCTGTTCTAGAGACCAAACAAAGGAAGAGATTGAGCATGTTATCTGGAGGAAAATTTTATGAAGGAAGCACAAGATGAGTGGAAATAATCAGGCACACGAGGAGTACAAAGAATAAGCAAGGAGACAAGGAACATGACTCAATTGGTGAAGGTAGCAAAAAAGTGAAGTGAGCAACAGTTAGCTAATGAAACAAACAAACAAAAAAAAGGGAGTTATTTTGATGTGTAGCCAGAAGAAAACGAAAGAAAGAAAGAATGATTATGGAAGGATGAGACTAGTTGGTGAAGATGCAAAAAGATAACCAATGTGGAAGATATAGTTGAGATATTAAATGAGTGGTTCATAAAGATATTCCATCCTTGTGAATGCAGGATCAGTGAAAAGGAAGGAAATAACTGACTCTGAATGACCAGGAGGATATGGGAATTGAATACACTTGATGTTAATAAAGATGTGGGACTCATGATATATTATCATGCATTTTGAGGGTATGTGCTAAGGAGCTGATATCTGCCTTGATATATTTATGAGTTTTATAATGGTCCAGGTTCCAAAGGAGTGGAAGAAAAGTAAGACTGTACTACTTAATAAGGGAGGTGACAACTGGAGAGGTTAGTGAGGGCCAAGATCCACAATTAGGTCAACAGTGGCATTCTCTATGGACAATATGGGTCTGCTAAAGGAAGATCATGCTTTAGTACTCTGCTTACTTATTACAATTAGGTAACAGATGCATTGGACAAGTAAGATGATTACACCATGGTATACATAGATTTTGCAAAAGTTTTAGATAGATTGGCACATAAGTTGATAGTTAAATTGGAATGGATGGGGTTGAATAACAGATCAATTCACTAATTGGAGATTAGCTGTCTTATAGGTATGAGCAAGTTGTGTATTTGGGGGAGGGGGTGAGAGCAATATCCCAGAAGTTGTATGTTAATGATAATAGGGAAGATCTGAATGGGGATATTCGGATTACAATAGCTCTCTTGTGGCTATTGTAAGATAAAATTTTACAATAGCCACAAGAGAGCTATTTGAAGTAAACTGGCATTGATTATTGCAAAGAGTAATGTTTTAAAATTCAGAAAACAAAGATAAGATGCAAAGTATAAAAAGGTATATATTGGAAGAGGTAGAGGAAGTGAGAGACCTGGGAGTGATGGTAGACAGACAATGAATTTTAGAGGACACATTGCTAAAATTGTGAGGAGGATGGTACAACACATTTTAGCAATGATGAGGACACTAACTTGTACAAATAAGGAGAACTGATTTTGAACTGATTTTGTTTTTATACTTCTAGGTTTGGTACTTTGTATATGTATGTTGAAAGCCACTCCCAGTGTATTAAAATTAATAAAATAAAGTAAGATAAAGAAAGGTACTATAGTGAATGATTTATTAGGAATTGCAAGGGCAAATTGATGATGATTTTCCCCTATTAGTTGAGAACATCTATTCTTCAAATGATCTGAAGATCATTACGACAGAGCTTGGTCTTGAAGTTTTGAGGACATTCAATTGTAGCATAAAGGCATGAGTCAATGTGATTCTGCAAAGAAAAACAAGTCAGAGGTGAAGAAGTGTAATTGCTATTATTATTATCATTTTCTTTATAAGCAACTTCCATGAAATCCATTAATCTTGCAGAAAATCCAAGATGACTATGGATTAGCCTTTCCTCCCTGCTTCCCCCCTGATGTTCATCACTGCAACTTTGCTCTCAAAGATTCACTAACAAATTACTACAATATTCATCATATCACACTTTAACCTCCTTTGCAATCCATACTTTCACCATCCCATCTAGCAGCATTCCATTCACACATCACCCTCCTTGCAAAAATGAGATCACTCCTTTTGCTCACAGTCATTATAAAATTTTCAGATAATATTTCTGCTCCTTCCCTCTTTTTGCCCTTTAGAAGATTCCAGTGGTATCTATTCAGTAAATTCCTCTGAAAAATTTATGTCACAGTCATATGAATACTTTTCTTCCTATTCTGTATGAAAACCATTTCTGATCTCATTATACACCACTTAATGTATGCCCGCAGTTCATAGAACCAGGGCTGGCAGATTGCCAAGAATAGTCAATTAATGCTGAACAGGAGAAAGAAATAAAGGATGTACAAATTGGTCACCAGCATGCAAAATCACATGCTTTATATGTAAAATTTTCCAGCTGTTATACAAGCAAAATAGTTACCACTTTAAAAACAACAACATTCATAAAATAAAAGTTAATTTTCCAATGTGTAATAATAAACAACTCACATCCCACAAGGCAAATTGATTATCCTATTATCGGAATGGATTCTCCTTCTTCTGACATGCACAGAAGTGTTGAAGGGTCTCACATGTGTGGGCATACAGTATTTATCTTCTTCATGTTTCATGGCACATAAGGCTGAGATCTGTTTCTTCCAGATACAGATCTCAGATTTTGTCTTGAGCCACCAGTTTCAGCTTCTCTCCAGCTCTACCAGCCAGCCATTCTTCTTTTCTTTCACTCTCTGCCAAGTTAATTTAGGCTTTTCCCTTTTTCTTTTTTCCTTCTAGGATTCATATCAAAGCTACTCTTGGAATCTCTCTTTTGATGTCCATTCTTATTGTGACCAATCCATTTTCATCTGAATTTTTGAATTGCATTATTGATACTTTTTGCTTAGTCAGTTTATATAAGTAATTGTTTGTCATATGTTGGAGCTAAGATATTTTTAATAATTTATGCAGACATTTCAAAAACTATTTAATTTAGCTTTGTTTTTTGGTCAGTTTCCATGTCTCTGATCCATATAATAATGCAGCTTTAATATCGATACTGAAGATCATTATTTTGGTTTTATTATGACATTTGGATAATTTCCATACAATATGTATGTGGCATTTCTTTGTGGTATTTGCTGTTCAGTTTAAGAACTTTTGTTTCAGTCATATAATTTTATTATTATTATTATTATTATGTGACACCTCCAGGGAGTCCAAAGACTCATCGAGGAAGGGCACCTATTCTACAGCTCTCTGTTTCCAACACTCAATCCACCAACTACAATAAACCCGCACCTACCAATGGCATCATCATCATCATCTACACCAACGCCATCTACTGCCCACCACCACTAGTATTTTCACAGAGAATCACAATCATCCATGCCCATGGCTGGAGAGCAGATACACTAACCACTTGGCCAACCAGACACTGGCCGAGTAATTTTAAGACCAACCATTTTAGCAGTTTAAGTGTTCTGAAATATTTTGCATAAATTAAAAAAAGAGATAAATAGTGTATGTATAAATATATACGTATATCCTATTTCATCAGGCCATAACCTCCCTTTATTATTATTATTATTGCTATGGAAATATAGACTGGAAGGAAGAAAGATCACATGGAAGGAAGAAAATGGAATTTATAAACCTACTGAGAGATAATTATTTGAGGCAGCATGTGACAGAGTGGAATAAGGGTTTGAGAGTATTGGACCTGGTCACAGGATCAGAAGAGCTATCCATAACCGAGGTGGCCACATTGCCTCCGATTGACAAAAGTGACCATGCAGTCTTGACTAGGAGAATGAAAGTGCTGGTGTCAGCTGATATGGGCTCATGCAAGATGATTGTTAAATTTTCAAGAATTTTGCAAGACAGTTGTTAAATTAACAATGGCTATAAACTGTACAGTGGTGCATTTCATTCTACAATGGTTATCTGAATTTGGGTGATAAGTTTTTTTATCTTCCTTCCACTCCTTTGGGACTTGTACTGTTACAGGTCTCCCTTTAAATGAGTAAGCCATGAGTGAGGGTAACTCGCTGGAACATTTCCTTAACACACACGATGACAAGTAATGAAGTCCTGTTACCTTACTGACATCAGGCTCACTTAACTAATCATATACCTTTTGCTCATTCACCAGTAAGTGTTCTTCTTTCCTCTGCGCTTGAACATCTCATGATTTCGTACTGAAAATGAAGTGCCTGATGAAATGGTCACTGAATACCTCAACTATGTCCTCTGCAACATTTACCATATCACTTTCATCCATCAATATCTTCTGGTCATAATCATTCTTCTTTCTACTCGTCACATATTGAAAAAACACCATAGGAATTTTCTTATTTTGATTTGTTAATGTCTGTTCATAGTGCATTTTTGCTGTCCCTAACAGGTGAATCACATCCCTGGCCTTCTCTTTATACTATTTGTACAACTGATTATTATTATTATTATTATTATTCAGGCCTCCAAGGAGTCAAAAGACACATCGAGGGAGGTCCTTCTTAAGACATAAAGTCTGTCAAGACTCATCGAGGGGAGGTCCCCCCCCCTGAGAAACACCAAGTCTATCATACCACTCTTTAAACTCACTGACCATTCTCGCTCCCACCACTCCATCAGGCAATGCATTCCATGGCTCAACCACCCTCCACACAAAGAAACCACTCCTTACCCTCTTGCTCACAGTTTCCTTTCATAACTTCCACAGGGATGGCCTCTTGTCATCACTCCTTCCCGCTGTTCAACCAAGCGAAAGAACTCCCCAGTGTCAACCCTGTAACCACCTCTCAACAGTTTAAAAGTCTCAATTATATCACCTCTCCTTCTTCTATCCACCAAACTCTGCAGTCCGCATTCTCTCAGCCGATCCTCATAACTATCCTTGTACAGTCCTGAAACAATCTTTGTCATCCATCTTTGTATCCTTTCCACAGTTAATTTATCCCCTTCAAATCCTGGGGACCAAATCTGAGAACAATAGTCCAAGTGTGGTCAGATCAGAGACTTATACAACGGAATGATAACCCTCTTATCTCTGCAGGTCAGTGGCCTTCTCATAATAGCAGCAATCCTCTGTGTTACCTTCACCACCTTTGCAATATGTCCCCTAAACTTCAGGTTTCTATCAATCATCAACCCCAGATCTCTTGTCTCCCCTACTTCCTCCAGTATAACTCCTCCCATAGAGTATGCAGCATCCCATCGATGTTTCCCAAACCTCAACACCTTACATTTTGCTGCATTAAACTGACACCCCCATTCATTTGCCCATCTATCTAGCTTATTTAAACCCTCTTGCAGGGCTACCACATCTGCACTATTACTAATAATCCTTCCCAGCTTTGCATCATCCGCAAACAACTGAATATCCCCCTGCAATCCACTGGCTATGTCATTGATATAAAGATTAAACAATATAGGTCCTAGTACTGAGCCCTGTGGGACCCCACTTGTAACCCTCTGCCTCCTGGAAACTGCTCCACCATACACAACTCTCTGATACCTATCAGACAGCCAATCCTGAATCCAGTTGACCAATCTGACATCCAGACCCATGTGCTGCAACTTAAATATCAGCTTATCATGTGGCACCCTGTCAAATGCCTTCGCCAAGTCTAAGAAAATTGCAGTATATGCCTTTCCCTCATTTAATGTTCTTGTAACTTTATTATAAAAGGCTAGCATATTGCTAAAACAAGAGCGTCCTTTCACAAATCCATGTTGATTCTCACAGATAACATTACCCTCATTTGCCCAATGCTGTATACGGTCCCTCACTACTTTCTCCAAGATCTTGACAACTACTGATGACACACAGACTGGCCTATAATTAGACACTTCCAGTCTGTTACCACCCTTATGCAATGGCACTATCTTACCTTCCTTCCATTCCCTGGGCACCTTTGCCAAAGCCAGACTTTCAATGAAAAGCCACGTTAAAGGACTGTCAATTCCCTAGCACATTCTCTCAAAACTTGTGGTGAAATACCATCCAGTCCCACAGCTTTACTGACATCTAGAGTACTCAGTATCTGAAACACACTCTCCTCCTGTACCTCCAGACCTCGAACCAGTCCTATCCCTCTAGCATTAAAACTGACTCCTCTAGGATGAAATACTCCAATAAAGTGTTCATTGAACAATTCCACAATGTCCTCTACATCAGTCACTCTATTCCCATTTTTATCCCACAATAACATTCTTCCATAGTCATTTCTCCTCCTACTGGCCACATAGCTAAAAAATTCCCTAGGATTTTCTTTGGATCTTAGGGCCAATCTCCTCTCATATTCCAGTTTCGCTTTCCTTACCACACTAGTCACTCTTCTGGCCTGTGTCTTATATTCCTCATGCATCTCTTTGCCTGTCTCCTTATATCTCTTCCATAGCCTCTTTTTCGCATGCAATTCCTGTTTAACATTGTTTGTCATCCACTTTACTCCAAATTGCGTCCTCTTCTTCACTCGTGGTATACAACTTACCATTGCTGATAACAAATATTCTATCACAATTTCCCATGCACTAGTGATATCCCGGCCTTCCAATTCCTCCCTCCATGAAACTTCCCTAAGTTGACGTCTAAGACTATTATAATCACCTGCCTTATAATTCCACATAAGTTCCCGTCTCTTTGATACTCCTGCATGTCTATTCATTTTCCAAGTCAACACCATATGGTCACTCTCTCCAACTGGTGGGAGAGATGTCAACTCAGTTATTATCAACTCTTCTGATGCTATAACCAAATCCAAAACTTTTGAACCTCTTGTTCCCTCTGTTACATGGTGCCTAAGACATTTGTCCCTCAAGAATTCTAGAAATTTCATTCCCCTATTGCTACATGCATCTTCCTCTCTCCAATTTATACTACTGAAGTTAAAATCTCCCATAACAATCATTCTTCTTGCACTTGCCAAAATTAGCTGTCTAAACATCTCTTGGTCCCCATCCTCTGTGCTCCTGGGTCTGTAGCAACACCCCACTAAATATCCTGTCTTGTCTACCTCTACCTCACACCATACGCTCTCAAAATCATTTGTCTCACTTCCTTCCAAATTCTCCACTCTTAGAGGACATAGGTCATCACTTATCATAAGCAGTACCCCACCACCACGTTTTCCCCTCCTATCCTGACGAAAAATGCTATACCCAGCGACTTCTATTCCTGTTGTTATATCCCCTTCTGTCAACCACGTCTCAGTGATCGCAATAATTTTTGGCCAGGCTGATGCTATCTGCACCACCAATTCCTCTCCCTTATTCCGGATACTCCTGGCATTAGTATAAAACATATAAATGCCATTGTTTCTATACCCAGCATTATCCCTTCTAGACTCCACTGGGCTCAGTGTTACCTGACATTGTCTCCCTTCTCCCAAGTATCCATTCCCACAAGAGGCCACCCCTGCTATCATCCTCCATGGGACACACTGACTCGTTCAGAACAGCAATCTCTCCAGATGCCTACGTCCTTCCTCATTCAAATGTAAACGGTCTCTCGCATACAATTCCTCTCTTTCCTCAAACGCACTCCAAGCATCCACATATACCAGTCCTCTCTTGTCACACATTCTTGCTATTATGCCATTCAATATCACCGCTCTTCTGCTCAACATCATTATCATACCTAGGCAACACGCACACTATTTTTCCTCTCTCTGTCTTCTTCCGTACAGTCTCAAGCAAAAATCTCATATCTCTCACTGCCCTACTTACATTACCACTCAAGTCATTCGTTCCTACCATCACAATCATCTCATCCACCCTTTCACCTCTCTTAATTGCCATAGCCACCCTTTCTATTGTTCCTCCTGGCAAACACTCCTCACGCATCCTATCTTGAACACCACGGATCATTGAGTCACCATACATTATACCTCTTACCATTCTCTCGCTCCCATTGTTTCCATTCTCTCCTCTTCTACTGTTTCCATTCTCTCCTCTTCTAGCATTCCCATACATCTCTCTCATTCCCACTCTCCTACTGTTTCCATTTCCTCCACTTCTAGCACTTCCATATCCCTCTCTCATTCTGTCTCTCCTACTACTGTTTCCATCCTCTTGTCTTCTAGCATTCCCATACCTCTCTCTCATTCCCTCTCTTCTACTGTTTCCATTCTCTCCTCTTCTAGCACCCCCATACCTCTCACTCATACTCCCTAAATTCTCTCTCTCTCCTACTCTGATTCGCCTTGCATTTATCTCTTCCATTCTCCTAATCTTGTCTTTCATACTTCTGCTCTCATTCACAAGACATTCCACCTCCTCTTTCAACTCATCTATCTCCCTCTGCAGGTCAGTCACTCTTAATCTAAATTCACTCTCCCAAACAAAACCATCTCCTAAACTTTCACAGTCACTCACACCTTCCACACTATCAACTATTATTTTCTCATTCTCTCCTATCACACTACTTGTCTTCCTACATTCATTCCCCGTTCATGGAGCAACAAAGTCGGATATCGATATATCTCATGTACTTATTTCCTCCAACTGCCTGCATTTTCCGCACGTACGTTCTCCACTCTCTTTAACAAGCCACATATGTAATCCCAAGAAGCATACATGCCGCAAGTACTGCATGCCACAAAGTCCCTTATGATATTGCTAATAATTGAGTTCTTAAATGCTGGAGGACTTGGCGTTACGCCACTTGTGACTGCTGCTGAATCCACCATCATTCCTTACTGCCGAGTAGTGTAATCTTTAATAATTATTCAATTAATAAATAAGAGGAAAAAAAAGTACAAACATCAGAACATTTAAGTACTAAATATAATTAAATAAAATGAAATATAACTAAATACAGTAACTTAGCTTCGTTTTGTCTTCCACCATTACGCGTTAGATTCCGACGGTACCAAAATATATTATATCACGACAGCAACTAACTTCCAAAAAACAACCACTGAAGTACATTCGTATTCAGAGAAACAATTTAGCACTCAAAAACGTAGAAAAACGGGGAAAAAAGCGGATTATTCACTGATTAAAAATCACTTTCAATCACAATTATCACAATGATTCAACTTTTGCTGCTTCCACAGTACCTTCTTCATGATTTCATGCTTAATTCTTTCATTCATCTATTTGACACCTACCTTAATCATCCATTTGACCTTCAGAATATTTACACATTGATGCAGTTAAAAATCTCTTTGTCAGTGTCCAAGCAAAAGTTTATCTCCTTCCTGCTTAACACTGTAGTGCATATATGTGCAAAATGCAGACAATTGGAGGAAATCAATGAATTAGATAATTAGATAACTGACCTAGTTGCTTCAGGGATGGGGAAATGAATGTTGGGAGATGAGTAGTGCGATAGGAGAGAATGACAAGGGAAGTATGAATGAGAAAATAAGAGTCAGGAGTTTGGAAGGCTTAAATGACTGTAAAATTTACAGAGATGGTTTGGATTGGGTAAATGAATGGCGAGTAAGAGTGACCAACTTGCAGAGAGGGATAGATGAGCTGAAAGAGGAAGTGGAATGTCTTGTGAACGAGATGAGAAGTATGGAAGATGATATTAGGAGAATGAAGAGATGTATATGCAAGGCGAATCAGAGTAGGAGTGAGAGAAAGTTTTGGGAATGATAGAAGAGGAGAGAATAGAAGCAGTGGGAGAGAGGGAATGAGAGAAAAGGTATGGGAATGATAGAAGAGGAGAGAGAGGGAATGAGAAGAATCCGAGGGAGAACTGGAACCAGGGATAGAATGATGTCAGGTAGGCAGGTAAGTAGGGGAACACAGAGAGAAAGTCTTAGAGGAGAGATAGTGAGGGATGCATGGGAGGAACAGGGTGGTAAGAGGTGTAATGTATAGGGATTCAATGATCCGTGGTTTACAAGATAGGATGCGTGAGTAGTGTTTGCTTGGAGGAACGATAGAACTAATGATTTTGAAAGCATATTGTGTGAGGTAGAGGTGGGCAAGACAGGATATTTAGTGGGATGTTGCTACAGACCCAGGAGTACAGAGGGGTGGGGACCAGGATATGATTAGACAGTTGAGCTTGGCAAGTGCAAGAAGAATGATTGTTATGGGAGATTTTAACTACAGCAGTATAAATTGGGGAGAGGAAGGTGCATGTAGCAATAAGGGAATGGAATTTCTAGAATTCTTGAGGGACAAATGTCTTAGGCAACATGTAATAGAGGGAACAAGAGGTTCAAGAGTTTTGGATTTGGTCATAGCATCAGAAGAGTTGATAATAACTGAGATGACATCTCTCCCACCAGTTGGATAGAGTGACCATGTGGTTTTGACTTGGAAGATAAATAGACATGCAGGAGTATCAAAGAGATGGGAATATATGTCGAATTATAAGGCAGGTGATTATAATAGTCTTAGACATCAACTTGGAGAAGTTTCATGGAGGGAGGAATTGGAAGGCTGGGACATCATTAATGCTTGGGAAATTATGAAGGAATATTTGTTAGCAGCAATAGTAAACTGTATTCCACAAGTGAAGAAGAGGACACAATTTGGTGTAAAGTGGATGATAATTAAAACAGGAACTGCATGCAAAAAAGAGGTTATGGAAGAGACACAAGGAGACAGGTGAAGACAAGATGCATGAAGAATATAAGACACAGGCCAGGAGAATGACTAGTATGGTAAGGAAGGCAAAACTGGAATATGAGAAGAGATTGGCTCTAAGATCCAAAGAAAATCCTAGGGAATTTTTTTTAGCTATGTGGCTTGAAGAATCATTTCTCCTCCTCCTTGAAGGAGGAGGAGAAATGATTGTGGAAGAATGACATTGTGGGATAAAAATGGGAATAGAGTGACTGATGCAGAGGACATAGTGGAATTGTTCAAAGAACACTTAATTGGTATATTTCATCCTGGAGGAGTAATTTTAATACTAGAGGGATAGGGCAGGTTTGAGGTTTAGAGGTGCAGAAGGAGAGAATGTTTCAAATACTGAGTACTCTGGATGTCAGTAAAACTGTGCGACTGGATGGTATTTCACCATGAATTTTGAGAGAATGTGCTAAAGAACAAAAGAACAGCTCCTTTGACCTGGCTTTTCAATGAAAGTCTGGCTATGGGAAAGAAGCCCAGGGAATGGAAGGAAGGTAAGATAGTGGCATTGCATAAGGGCGGTAGCAGAATGGAATAGGTCAGTTTGTGTGTCATCAGTAGTTGTTAAGATCTTGGAGAAATTAATTAGGGACCGTATACAACTTTGGGCAGATGAATGTAATGGTATCTGTGAAAGTCAGCATGGATTTGTGAAAGGGCGCTCTTGTTTTAGTAATATGCTAGCCTTTAATAATAACGTTACAAGAGCAGTAGATGAGGGAAAGGCATATACTGCCATTTTCTTGGATTTAGCAGAAGCTTTTGGCAGGGTTCCACATCATAAGTTGATATTTAAGTTGCACCACACGGGTTTGGATGTCAGGTTGGTCAACTGGATTCAGGATTGGCTGTTCGATAGGTATCAGAGAGTTGTGTATGGTGGGGAAGTTTCAAGGAGGCAGAGGGTTACAAGTGGGGTCCCACAGGGCTCAGTACTGGGACCTATATTGTTTAACCTTAATTATATCAATGACATTGTCAGTGGATTGCAGGAGGATATTCAGTTGTTTGCGGTCGATGTGAAGTTGGGAAAGGTTATAAGTAATAGTGCAAATGTGGCAGTCCTGCAAGAGGATTTGAATCAGCTAGACAGATGGGCAAATTAATGGGGGCTGTTGGTTTAATGCAGCAAAATATAAGGTCTTGAGGTTTGGGACACATCGATGGGATGCTGCATACACTATTGGAGAGGCTATACTAGAGGAAGTAGGGGAGACAAGAGATCTTGGGTTGATGATTGATAGAAACCTGAAATTCAGGGGACATATTGCAAAGGTGGTGAAGGTAATACAGAGGATTGCTGCAATAATGAGAAGGATGCTGACCTGCAGAGATAAAAGAGTTATCATTCCGTTGTATAAGACCCTGATCAGACCACACTTAGACTATTGTTCTCAGATTTGGTCCTCAGGATTTGAAAGAGGATAAATTAACTGTGGAAAGGCAGATAACAAAGACAGTTTAAGGACTGTACAATGTTAGTTATGAGGATTGGCTCATAGAATGTGGACTGCAGAGTTTGGTGGACAGAAGAAGGAGAGGTGATTTGATTGAGAATTTTAAACTGTTGATAGGTGGTTATAGGGTTGACACTGGGGAGTTCTCTTGCTTGTTTGAACAGCGGGAAGGAGTGATGACAAAGGGCCATCCCTGGAAGTTGCAAAAGGAAACTATGAGCAAGAGGGTGAGGAGTCGTTTCTTTGTGTGGAGGGAGGTTGAACCATGGAATGCATTGCCTGATAGAGTGGTGAGAGCAAGAAGGGTCAATGAGTTTAAGGAGTGGTATGATAGACTTTGTGTTTCCTAGGAACGACCTTCTGTGATGAGTCTTTTGACTCCTTGGAGACCTAAATAATAATAACTCCTCATTATATGCTATAGTTCCAAGCAGTCTCCTAACTGCTTCATAATCACTGACCATGTAGATCCACATATATCCCTTCCTCAAAGAAGTCTTCATATGGCTAGTCATAACCTAGGTGATCACTTCTTGATGACTCACACAATCACATCCTCTGATAAAATGATCAGATATAAAACTAGTGATCCTCACATACCTTCCTTTATACGAGGGCGGTCTGAAAAGTTCTTGGCCTAATAATGAAAAAAAGAATTTAGAATTTCAAAATTATTTTTATTTTTCAACATAATCTCCTTTAAGACTAATACATGTATTCCAGCGATGCTCCAGCGCCATTATCCCGTTTCTGTAGTAGTTCTCAGTAAGATCTGCAAAATACCCCTCTATAGCTGTAATTGAAGAAAAACGCTAAACAGCAAGGAAGAGTTTTAGTTTTGGGAAGAGATAGAAGTCAGAGGGAACGAAATCTGAGGAATAGGGTGGATGTTCCAACAATTTATATTGCAGATCCCATAATTTTCCCATTGCCAAAACACCTTTGTGGACAGGTGCATCGTCCTGATGAAAGACGATTTTTTTTTTTTTTGCAAGTCGGGTCTTTTCTCACAAATTTTTTCATCTAGTCTGGTTAAAAGATTGGAATAATATTCCCCAGTTATTGTTTACCCTTTTCAAGATAATTAATAAACAAAATGCCTTTAGCATCCCAAAATACTGATGCCATGATCTTTCTGATTATGGAACCGACTTTGTCTTCTTTGACACTGAACAACTGGCTTCTGTCCACTGTTTTGACTGCTGTTTGGATTCTGGTGTGTAATGGTGAATCCAAGTCTCATCCATAGTAATAAATTGACGCACAAAAAAATCAGTTTTATTCTTGTTAAAACACTCCAAGCATTGTTCAGAGATTTTCATGAAAGTGTGTTTTTGATCTCCTGTGAGCAAGCACGGCACCCATCTTGCTTTTTCATTTGCACAAAGCTTTTTCATTTGCAATTCTTCATGCAAAATATATCTAAGGAGATATATTTTGCATGAATGCAGATATCTCAACAATGTATCCTATGCGTTCTTTAGAAATGCCTATAGCTTCAGCAATTTCAAGCACTTTGACTCGCCGGTCATTCAATACCATATCGTGCACTTGATCAGTGATTTATGGTGTTGTTACTTTGGATATTCTGCACTTCAAGCTGGCATGGCCACGTTTAAACTTCGTAACACATTCCTTAATTGTCGAAAACAAAGGAGAAGAGTGCCCATAAATTTTAATGAACTTCGAATGAATTTCTTTTGGTATTAAACCTTCTTTTACAAAGAATTATATAACTGCACAATACTTAATTTTATGCATTTCAAGGGATACATACAACACGTTTGCTTCAGACAGCTGTATAAAACACACTACTTGATAGAATGACTTGCAATTTCACACTGGATGCTTATGACAGACGTACCAATTTAGAAAAAAAAAATCTTGCCGATAGTGTTGCCATCTATGGTCAAGGTCGAGAACTTGTCAGCCCACCCTCAAATGTGTGTAAGATACACTGGCGTCTAAAAACCTAAGGATGAACACTATTTCTGAAGATTACAACTACAAATTCAGATGAAGCAGCTTGTGGAAATTTGTATAAATCATGATTTCTGGTAGAAAGTGGGTACACATTCAAATTTTTGAATAGCACACAAAAGGGCCACATGGTGGCACTCAACAGGATAAAAGACAAAATACTACACTAAGCGAATTGTGCTTGAAGGAAGCTCTTTTCATGAACAAATAAAGTTTTAAACTTGCATGTCTTGTAATGTCTCAAACACATCATCTAGATGATTTCAGGAGGGTAAGAATTATGGGAAAGCTTGAAGAAGCCACAAAATTACTGATATTGCCAAAGAGTTTGGAATCTTACACAGCTTTGTATCCAAGCTCTGGGCAGCATTTCAAACCAAAAGAATGTGTTCCAGGAGTTTGCTAAGAGATCGCCCTCACTCTACCATGGAGCAAGAGGACAGATGTTTAGTTATAACAGCAAAACATAATCAATGCACCATAACAGGTCAGCTTCATTCAAGCACAGGTTGCAGATATCTCAACAAACTGTGGCAAGATATCTGCGACAAGTAGACCTCTATGGCAGAAAGCTTATAGTCTGCATCCCTTTATCCACAGCTCATTGTAGAGCATTTTCAGTGGTGTTGTATCCACAAATATTGTACAAGACACCAATGGGCCAATGTGCTCTTTACAGATGAGAGTAATTTTAGTCTTTCCTCTGATTCTAGACAGCACTTGATCTGGCATGAAAGAGGTACTGCTTATCACCATGAGAATGATAAGCAGTACCTCTTTCATTCCAGATTCTTGAAAGTGATAGATGGGACGGTGCCGGAGTCATTATTGTGAGGAGGTATTATGTTTAATGGATGCACAGTACTACAAGTGCTGGAAAAAGGGACCGTCACTGGTGAATGATATCGCAATGAAGTTCTTCAACGTCATGTTCAATTGTTCCATGGTACTGTAGGTGAAGAACTCATTTTCATGAATAACAATACCACACCACATCTTACAGAAGATGTGGAGATACTTCTGGAGACAGAGGATATTAATCAAATTAAGTGGCTCCGGCACACTCCCCAGATCTCAACCCCATAAAATAAGTTTGGCACATAGTAAGGAGACACACTGCTGCTCGAAATTAAAAACAAACATGGCTTTATTCTTGCTCTGAAGGAGGAGTGGGCTAGTTTGCCTTAAGAACTCCTAAATCCCTTGGTGCTAAGCATGGTATGATATTGTGAGAGCTATATCACAGTTCTTGTGTGTGTATGGGGGGGGGAGGAAGTCATATTACATAGTGAAATGTCTCTCTGCATAGTTTTCTATAAGCACTGTACTACATCCTTAGGGAATTTGTAACTCTTGCCAGAAATGTACTGCAAATTTATTTGTATGAACTTTATATCTAATTTTTTTATGAAATATAATTTATTAGTATGCTAGCAATAAATTTATGTCCACATTTGGCTGTAATCATGAAATGCTTTTCATATATAAAGCTAAAAATGTACTTTGTCCTTAGCTTTTGGACACCAGTGTAATTGTTTCTCTCTCAAGAACTCAAGAAATTCATTTTCCTTATTTCCAGTTATTTATTAATATTGGTAATGATAAGATAGGTAAGTTTACGATATCAGTATTATTATTATTATTTATTATTATTTGACACCTCCAGGGAGTCCAAAGACTCATCGAGGGAGAGCACCTGCTCTACAACTCTGTCTCAACCACTCAATCAACTGACCTCAAATACACCAACGCCATCTACCGCCAACCGTTGCCACTAATATTTCCACAGACAACACAAACATCCATGCCCATGGCAGGATTCGAACCCGCAGCCCTTTGGCTGGAGAGCAGATATGCTAACCACTCGGCCAGCCAGGCTGGCCCTATCTAGTATATTTTGTAATGCATACACTATTATTATCATTATTATTATTATTAACACCATGGAGTCAAACAACTCATTGTGGGAAGTCCATACTCTCACACAAAAGATTATTATGCCTTAAACATACAGTTTCTGCACTCCCCACACTCTCAAGTGATTCATGCACTCACAAACCACTCACCATACAAAGAACTTCTCTTCATTCGCTTGCTCACAAACTACTTATACAGCAGACAGGAATAGTCTCTCATCCTATCCTTTTCTCTCTCTCTCTCTCTCTCTCTATGAAAAATGTCTCCATATTAGTCTAGTAACAACCCCTGAATAACTTGTACATTTCAATCATATCATCTCTCCATAATCTATTCACAAGACTCTGCAAATTGCATTCCCTCAATCTGTCTTCATATCCACATTCCACAGTTCCAACACTGACTTAGTGAATCTTCTCTGGACTCTCTCAATGATATCATCATCCACATCAAAACTACCAGATTTGAGTAATTACCAGAGTAATCCATGTGCAGTCTGTTCATGGTCATATATAAGGAAACCATAATCTCTTTGCTTCTGAATGTCAAGGTCCTCATCACGGAAATAAACTACTACGATGTTCTCACAGTTTTAGAAATATGACCTCTAAATTTCAAGTCTCTGTTCACAATCACCCCCTCAGATCTCTCACCTCTTTCACCTCCTTTAAAATATTTTAATTATTTGTACACTGCATTCCTATCCTTGTTTCCCATAGAAACTGAAACCTATTATTACATTATGCATTACATTGATAAGTCAAAGTCTACTCCTACAGTATGTTGAGATCTTGAGTAATTTCATTTATTATTCTCTTCTTTTAATAGATTTTGGCAGCAAGTGAATTCTCTTAGGCTCCTTTTTTCTCCTTTAGTCATTTAAACCCAATAATCAGCTCACTTATTAAAAATACAACCTTTAAACATGAATTCTCGTGTTATTGAGACTCCAAGGTATTGAGAGGTATCTACACTCAGATGATTTCTGATAAGAACCAACTAACAGTTCAAATATGCTATAAGACTAGTAAAATCCTTAATCAAAAGAAGCAATTTAAGATGGATTATATAGCCTTCAGATAGAAGGTTCACTTTTAAAACTTTTTGAGATCTTATTCCTTTTTCAAAGGAATAAGATTTCAAAAGTTTGATATTTGGCTATAAATAAACAGCATCACTGGAACAAATAGCCCTAACTCTGTGTGTCAGTGTTTAAGGAATAATAATAATCATATGATGATACACGCCATGAATCCCCTTTACATGGAGGTATGGCACCATCTCAGTACCCCAAAATTTTATCCGGGCTCCGGAACTGGCATAGCTGACGAATCAGATCTATGGCTGGGTCAGTATTCCTGACTGTAATCCTTGTGTGTTCACTGGACCGGGATGAAAAATTTCCTGCTTGCAGGATGAAAAACCCCAGATAAACTGGTGGAAAAAACCCTGCTGTCCATGACCAAGACCAGCTAACTTGGCTATGGCTGAGGAAGATCCTTAAGCGCCTCTCGTCGTCGACAGGAATCGAACCTAGGACAATCCTTCCCCAGGCATATGGTTGTGAAGCGCATAGACACTAGGCTAACCTCATGGACGTTTAAGGAATATCATATACTGTTGGAAGATGGACTGTTTCTGCAAATAATGTGTGTTTTGGCTTGATAATTAGAAAAAGATAATGGACCATTTGAAAGGCATATGACCAGAAGACCAGCAGTTTGTAGATGCATTATGTCTCTTCTGTAGATATTTCTAAATAGCCTGTTATCATTCCACTACTTTCTTCTAATCATATACAAACATGAGCAGCTGCTGGTCAACACCCATGTACAGACTCCAAAAGCTCACTGAACCAACATCTTATCCTCTGCTTTCATTCCCTACACCTCCACTCTTTGGAAAAGTCTTTCCCATACTACTTTCCCTAATGATTACAACCTTAGGTCTTCAAAAAACTATCAATAAATTCCTTTCTTGCTTCTAACCACTTGCCACACATGACACTGCTATGTCATGGGTCTTGTGGCCTCTCATGTGTATGGCTGATATATATATATATATATATTGCTCCCAATCTTTGAGCTTCTTCATCTTATTCCTATAGTCTACCCACTTTCTCTTTTATATATATGACCTACTCTCAATCACCACTAATCCTATCCACAGCTCATTTGGTGACAGTACACTTCATTTGTCCTACTCGTTCAACATACCATGCAGACTCAGATATCCCAAGCTACAGATTAATTACTAGTGTCTTAAACACTGATCTCCATAACATCCTTCAATGAGACAAAGATAACCTGGTCACTTTCTATGCTAGTTGTTAAGATCTTGGAGAAAGTAGTGAGGGACCGTATACAACATTGGGCAGATGAGGGTAATGTTATCTGTGAGAGTCAACATGGATTTGTGAAAGGGCGCTCTTGTTTTAGCAATATGCTAGCCTTTTATAATAAAGTTACAAGAACATTAAATGAGGGAAAGGCATATACTGCATTTTTCTTAGACTTAGCAAAGGCATTTGACAGGGTGCCACATGATAAGCTGATATTTAATTTGCAGCACATGGGTCTGGATGTCAGATTGGTCAACTGGATTTAGGATTGGCGGTCTGATAGGTATCAGAGAGTTGTGTATGGTGGAGCAGTTTCAAGGAGGCAGAGGGTTACAAGTGGGGTCCCACAGGGCTCAGTACTAGGACCTATATTGTTTAACCTTTATATCAATGACATTGCCAGTGGATTGCAAGGGGATATTCAGTTGTTTGCAGATGATGCGAAGCTAGGAAGGATTATTAGTAATGGTGCAGATGTGGTAGCCCTGCAAGAGTATTTGAATAAGCTAGATAGATGGGCAAATGAATGGGGATGTCAGTTTAATGCAGCAAAATGTAAGGTCTTGAGGTTTGGGAAACATCAATGGGATGCAGCATACTCTATGGGAGGAGTTATGCTGGAGAAAGTAGAGGAGACAAGTGATCTGGGGTTGATGGTTGAAAGAAACCTGAAGTTTAGGGGACATATTGTAAAGGTGGTGAAGGTAACACAGAGGATTGCTGCAATTATGAGAAGGACACTGACCTGCAGAGATAAGAGGGTTATCATTCCATTGTATAAGTCTCTGATCAGACCACACTTGGACTATTGTTCTCAGATTTGGTCTCCAGGATTTGAAGGGGATAAATTAACTGTGGAAAGGATACAAAGACGGATGATAAAGATGGTTTCAGGACTGTACAAGGATAGTTACGAGGATCAGCTGAGGGAATGTGGACTGCAGAATTTGGTGGATAGAAGAAGGAGAGGTAATATGATTGAGACTTTTAAACTGTTGATAGGTGGTTATAGGGTTGACACTGGGGAGTTCTTTTGCTTGGTTGAACAGCGGGAAGGAGTGATGACAAGAGGCCATCCCTGGAAGTTACGAAAGGAAACTGTGAGCAGTGAGGAGTAGTTTCTTTGCGTGGAGGGTGGTTGAACCGTGGAATGCATTGCCTGATGGAGTGGTGAGAGCGAGAATGGTCAATGAGTTTAAGGAGTGGTATGATAGACTTTGTGTGTTTCTTAGGGGGGGATCTCCCCTCGATGAGTCTTGACAGACTTTATGTTCTTAGGAAGGACCTCCCACGATGAATCTTTCGACTCCATGGAGGTCTTAATAATAATAATAATAATAATAATAATAATAATAATAAATGCAGTCTTTCCTTTTTTCCTTGAAAAAGGGATCTAAATTCACTTATTATTCTTACCCTCTCATTTATTTGTTTATTTAGACTTTGAAAATCTTTTCACTAGGTTGTATAATCAATTAAAAGATGCCAAGAAATTATGTTCTTGGTTTAATCCTTTATCCAAGTGTAAGCAAACAATGTCTGTGCAGGAAGTATCTTCATGACTGGGCTATTTATATAAAGAGGCTAATGACATCACACAGTAGTCGTGAAGATACTTCATGTGCATTTATTATAATTATTATATAATAGTTATTATTATTATCATGTGCCTCCATGGAGTCATATGACTCATTATGGGAGGCCCATCCTAGAAAACACAGAGTCTATCATACCATTCCTTGAACCCACTGACTATTCGTGCTCTCTCACTACTCTATCAGGCAATGCATCCCATGATTAAACCATCCTCCATACAAAGAAACCACTCCTTACTCTCTTGCTCACAACTTCCTTTTGTAACTTCCGGGGATGTCCCCTTGTTCTCATTCCTTTTCCATGATCCAACAAACAAAAGAATCAGTTCTAGTTACAGCGTCAACTCTGTAACTATCTCTCAACAGTTTAAAGGTCTCATTCATATCACCTCTCTTTCTTTTATCCACTGAACTTTGCAGTCCACATTTCCCCAGCCTATCCTCATAACTTACATTGTACAGTCTTGATATCATCTTTGTTATCCATCTCTGCACTCTTTCCATGGTTAATTTATCCCCTTCAATTTGAGCACGATAGTCCAGATGTAGTCTGATCAGGGCTTTATACAATGGAATGATAACTCTTTTATCTCTTCAGGTCAGTGTCCATCTCAGTATTGCAGCAAACCTATATTTTACCTTCACCACTTTTCAATATGTTCTCTGAATTTCAGGTTTCTATCAATCATGGCGGACAGAGAGAGTTGAAGTTCTGAGGGCATATTGCAAAAGTATTAGCAAACTAGCTCAAAATATTACTTGGATACTGAAGAACACGTTGACAAATATAAAGTGGTTATTATATGTCTTTATAAGCAATACGCTACATACTATGCAAAGATTCGGTCACCTGGGCTTCTTAGAAATGAGGAGGTGGCAGACATGATCCAGAGATGAATAATCAAGATGGTGGAAGGACTATGGAATACTCACTGTGAGGATAGATTGAGGACTGCAAAGTTTGGTTGACTTGTAGAAAGGAGGAGGACATGTTAGAAACTAGACATGCTAATTTACTAAATGAATTCTTTAAGATCATTTAAGATCAATCTTATACATGATAAATGTAAGAGTATGGTCAGCAGGGATGCGAGGAATTTTTTGCTTGAAGAGCGGTGAAACAGGAATGGACTGCCAGAGGTGGTTGTGCTCTGACAGTGAATGAGTTTTAAGAAGAGGTATGACTAGTGTGTGTGTGTGTGTGTGTGTGAATAAATTATTAGGAGTGGCTTTCTGCAATCTCCATAGAGTCAGGAGACTCATTGTGGGAGACCCACACTAACTTCTCTGACAATTTGTCGTATATTGAAGAACACATTGAAAATTTTCCTTTGTGTCAATATCTTATATCTTGAACTTTGTAATCCACACATCTTCAACCTCTCCTCACAGAAAGCATTCCACAGACCTGTCACCAGTTCGGTCACTTGTCTCTAAATCTTCTCTACCACTTCCTGATTCCCAAAACCAAATCTTATAAAGAGATCAGGGATGATAATTTCCCTGTTTTGCTTAGCATCCAGTGAAATAATAACAGTAATAATAATAATGCTATCTACAATTTCCTTCCCACAATTCAAATTCCTGAAAGCTTTTCCAACCACCAGCACTAAAATGTAGTCACGATTGCATTCCTTCTGGATATTTTCTAACACTGTTCTCTCACTGCTTTTTCTCATTTTATATTTTTTCAAAGTAGTTACTACAGACATCCAGAATATTCTTCTCTTTATATTTTGCATTACCTTTATTATCTTTGATTTTTTATGGTACTCTTTCCATTCTAAGTTTTTTTCCCACTTCTAAACTGCCACTGTAACTTAGTTTTTTTTTTTTTTTTTTTAATTTTTGTTATGTTGGGCCCATATACAAGAGGTTGGCTGGTCAATCTATAGTACGTTAGTACCGTATATGGATGATGGGTTCCGAAAGCAGAAACTTGTTTACATTTGATTTAAATGCCTGCATATTGTATTCCTTGGGAAATATGTCGGGGGGGGGAGACTGTTCTGCAGTACTGCAGTAGCAGGGATGAATGAGGAGGAAAAGAAACTCGTTCTGTGGGTTTCGAGGTGTACTGTAAAAGGATGTTGGGCAGCAGCTGTACGTGTTCCAATGGGTTTTGTACAGGGTGGGGGGAATTATTGATGCTGTTTCAGATGAACATTTCCTGTGAAAGTATTTATAGAATATACAGATTGCAGAGACCAAGCGTCTATGTGAAAGTGAGGGGAGCGAGTTGGTGAGGGATCGGTCATTTATTAGTCTAATTGCTCTCCTCTATATTGAGTCAAGCATTTTGAGGGTGCTTTTTGGAGCCCCACTCCAGATGTAAAAGCAGTATTTGAAAGCTGGGTGGATTTGTGACTTGTATAGTGTTAACAGCTGTTTAGGGGTAATGTCTTGAGCGAAAGAGAAAACCTAGTTTTTTGGAAGCTGAGGATGCAATGATTGTGATGTGTTTATGCCAGGAGAGGCTTGGTGTCAAGGTAATTCCAAGAAGAGAAATTTCGTCTTGTCTGTGAATTTGAGTGTCATCGAAAATAATGCTGGGGGAAAATTGTTCTTTTTTGTGAGAAATAAGACAGAACTGGGTTTTACTAACAATGAAGTTGACAAGGTTGTCTGAGCCACAGTGGCAGATGGCTTGGAGGTCGGAATTAAGTGCAGCAGTGGTAGATGTTCTGTGGGCTGAAATGAGTTGTGTATAGTAGGGTTTGTCAAATGAAAGGGAGGAATGTAATGCGCTGTCATCTGCAAAACTGCGTATTGGGTTAGAGGTCAACTGAAGTAGGTCATTGATATATAGAAGGAAGAGGGTCGGTGAGAGAACTGAACCTTGAGGAACCCCAGCATTAGTTGGATGGTGAGAGGATAGGGAGCCGTCTACCATCACACATAGTGTGCGTCCAGACAGGAAGCTGGCAATCCATCTGCAGAAGTCCTGAGGCAGTCCAAATGATGGGAGTTTGCTTAGTAAGCCTTTGTGCCAGACTCGGTCAAAGGTTTTGGAGATATCGAGTGAAACTACTTGAGATTCACCAAATTTTTCCATAGCGTTTGTCCAGTGATGGGTGATGTATGAGAGTAGATCTCCTGTTGATCGGCTTTGATGGAATCCATACTGGTGGTCGCTTAATAGCCTGGTACTTTCAAGGTAGATTAGGAGTTGAGAGTTGATGATTTTCTCCATTACTTTTGATAGGACTGAGGTGATTGAGATGGGGCAGTAGTTAGATGGCAGTGATTTGTCACCCTTTTCAGGAATGGGTTGAATATAGGCCAGTTCCAGGTTTTGGGATATATATACCAGTGGAGAAAGAGAGTGTGTACAGGTGGCATAGGATAGGAGTCAGTTACTGAAGTTAGTAGTTACTGAAGACATGTATCTTCCCAATGTTCTGATGACTTTTATTTAGTTACTTATACAGAGCTTTCTGGTGAGTAAATCAACATATAAGCATACTAATTTATTCCCCAGAAACATTTAATTTTTTTATTTAAGTTAAGGGATATTACATCCCATATTGTTTCCTAGCCAAATAAGAAACTCAAATAGTTTCATGCCAAATATAGAAAATATATAAAGTTCGGCGAGTCCAAGCATAAGCAAATTCGGCTATGAAACAATATGGGATGTAATATCCCTTAACTTAAATAAGTTCATGTCGCCGAATTGAAGCCTTTGGCTCTTCATATAATTAGTAATTTATTAGGACACCTTCTTGGCAATTCTTATAGTATGGTATATGTAGGTTCTGTTCGTTACAAACTTGGTATTTTTTAGGTCTACCTATTCACTGATGAGACCTCAATAAAGGTTGAAACCGGTCTGGGTAGTAACCTTCTCTCGTAATGTAGAACAGTAATACAGCTCCTAGGAGCTGGGTTTCACATTATGGGAAAATACCAAGAATAATGATCGGAGCTTGCTCCACCCTCACTATGAGTTGCATCAGTGTTGCACTACCAAATGGGTTAGGTGTTGCACTATCCAAGTATTTGTTTATGCTTGGACTCGCCGAACTTTATATAGTTTCTATATTCGGCTATGAAACAACATGGGATGTAATATCTCTTAACTTAAATAAGTTCATTTCGCCGAATTGAAGCCTTTGGCTCTTCATATAATTAGTAATTTGATTTATTATTATTATTATTATGTGGACATCTCAAAAAAGTCCAAAGACTTATTGAGGGATGGCATCTGTTCTACTACTCTCCATATCTTAATCCACCAACTACAGTGAACTGCCACTACTTTTACCATCATCATCCACACAAACGTCATTCTTTTTTCCTGACTGCCTTCTTAACTTCTTGAGCCCATGAAGTTCTGATTTTTCTATCTTTGTGGACAATTTCCATATGTATTCCTTGCTGAAACAATAACTTTTCTTCAGATTTTATCCCTTCGACACCCATGTCTTTGGCATTCTTTTCAAATGCTTTTACCTCATTCCAATAATATTTGTGTATCAGAGTCTAGTGTTTACTTCTGAAAGCTGCTTAATTTTAATTCATTTTAAAATTTTCATATAGTCAATTTCAACTATATAGTCATAACCTCACTTTTTACCAATATTCCTTTGAATGACATCTTGGAATTTCTATCTTCTTAATTTCCATCAGCCATTGTGGGCCTCTTCAAGTTTGTCATGAACTCAAGATATTTCGGATGGAATGGTACAGACAAACTGAAGGAATTGCAATATACTCTCCAGTTCCTCCCCCTTCCCCCAGCTCTAGCCAATTTTCTTTATTATTGTTATTTATTATTTCGCGACACCTCCAAGAAGTCCAAAGACTCATCGAGGAAGGGCACCTATTCTACAACTCTTCATGTCCACAACATAATCTACCAACTGAACTGCCACTACCACCATCATCATCATCTACACCAATGCCATCTGCTGCCCACTAACACCACTAGTATTTTTTTTAGGTCTTTAAATTGCATGTATTCTTTCTCAAGGGTGATTTGTCTGTATGCGGAATGAACTTTTACTTTGAACATTTAGAAGAAAAGCTCTACCAATGATCCAAAATCTGTCCTTTGGCTTCATTACATAGATGGCAGTTTTGCAACATGAAATAAGTCATATCAAGAATGAGACATCTTGCATAAAGTAAATAACCTGCATTAATAAATCAAATGAAAATCTATCTGTTTTTGATGTATTCCTAAAAGGAGATGGCTCTCTATCCACTTTAGTCTACTGCAAACTATCTTTCTGTGCTTGTTATATTTATCAAACATTAGTACATCACTCCTCACAGAAATCTGATATTAAATGCCTACTATCAAGAGCCCTGCTCTTCATTCATCTCTCATCAACAAGAAATTTCCACCACAAAACAAATTTCCTCTCTCAATGGTAAGAATCCAAAAATTATTGAAACAAACATGAGTCATTTTTATCCTAATTCCACCAGAAGAGATGACTCCCGTAGAACATCCATCCTTTATACTGAAGGCATTTCTGAATATGTTTCTTTTACCCTTATGAAATTCCATCTTTCAACCGCATTTAAACCTATTAATCAAATCAGCTCTTTCTTACCATCTCCAAAGGATAAAGTGCAACCTGTCTGCTGCCTAGAATCTATTCAGTTTCATGTAACTGCATGCAAGTTATCTCACTTTGGTTAAACAGGCCAATTCATCACAAAATACATTTCTAAACATCAGTCCTATATTGAATCAAAAAAAAAAAAAAATTACAAATATGGCTTTGCTGAACATGGAAATCAATACTAGCTATGGGATACTCTGGAATGAGACTAAATTATTGCCAAGATGCTCCCACAAATTTAGAACATCTTTCAAAGAAAGTGTTAAGGTCTTTCTTCACCAGCAAAACTTGAATTTCAATGATGGGCTGTCTACGCCCAAATTTTGGGAAATTATCATCAATAATTATCTCTCTTTTTAATTGAGTCTTTAATATAGTTTCACATACACACACACACATGCGCGTGCACATCAGATCCTAATAGTATAATGTGAATCTTACTCCCTTGTGACCACATGTTTAAGTAAAAAAAAATCACTAGAAAGACATAATCATAGCAGGATGGTATATTTATATAACAAATTAATTTAAGACCATACATTCTGATTGTTGTGGTGATTATGCTGATTTATTTTGTATATATACTTATGAAAGGGTGCATGTGTCATGAGCGTGCAAAAGATCAGAAGAAAGAGATAAAGGGAAAAATCAGAAGAGTAGTATTGAAGAGACAGAAGTGCTTAGTAGAAGAAACAGCAGTAGTGTGAGAGATGAAGAGAGAATGGGAATGTAAGAGAATAAAATGAAATGGGTGGGGGTGCTTGGGTGGACAGGGGCACAATGGCATAGGACAGTGGATGTTGAAAGTGACAGTGAATTTGCATGTGAAGATGGAGTATATTGTGATGTGGTGGGAAATTTCAGACTGAGCAGATATATGTGGTAAGTGGTAATAAAGGTGATTGGGAAGGTGTGGTGGGGAAATCACAACCAACACATGCATTGGATAGGACTGGCTATAAACCTAAAAATGAACTGCTGTGTTTGTTTACAAATGCCAGAAGTATGAGAAATAAGGGAGATGAAATGGTTTCAGTGATTGAGTTTATTCGCCCCAAAATCATTGGAATAAGTGAAGAAGATAATATCGTAATGGAAATAGAAATGGAAGGATGCAGTATTTTTTGCAAGGATGGAAAGGGCAAAAAGGGAGGGAGTGCTGCTGATGACAGCAGGGGAATTGCACCCATATAAGGTAGACATGAATGGGAGAAATAGTGGCAATGGTTATGAGGCAGGGTGATGTAATGTGGAGGTTGAGAGGAAGACATATTTAGTTGGATGTTGTTATAGGCCAGGGAATGTGGAGGGTGGTGATGAAGAAATGTATATACAATTTGGATTATTGAACAAAGAAAGGGTAATTATTATGGGTGATTTTAATTATGGTGGTAAAGACTGGAATGAAGAGATAGCATTTGGGAATAAAGAAAAAGAATTTCTCGAGTTCTTGAGAGATAATTATCTCAAGTAGCACATAAAGGAGGGCAAGCGAGGATCGAGAGTTCTAGATCTGATCATTTCATCAGAGGATGTAATTGTGAGAGGGGGTTTCACACTTTCCTCCAGTTGGTGAAAGTGATCATGAAGTAATCACCTGTGTCGTGGCTAGTCATATGCAGACTTTTGTGAGGAAAAATTATATGTGGAATTATAAGGTTGTTGACGATGACAAGCTTAGGAGACAGATTGGAGCTATAACGTGGAACGAGGAGTTAAGCAGTAAAGAAATAAATGCTGCATGAGTACTGAAAAAGAAATACATAACAGCATCAATGTGTGAATGTATTCCAAAGGCCAAAAGGCTGAATAAGGTAGGTGTAAAATGGATGAATGTGGAGCTTAAACATGAAATCTTGGAAAAGAAAGTACTTTGGAGGAAGTACAAGATGGATAATAGTAATAATCAGTTACACAAAGAGCATAAAGAACAAGCCAGGAGAGTGACTCACTTAGTAAGGAAAACAAAAGTAGAGTATGAGCAGAAATTGGTAAATCAGGCAAAGAAAAACTCTAGAGAGTTTTTTAGATATGTGGCAAGTAGAAGGAAGAATGATTATGGTAAGATGAAGTTAATGGATGAAAGTAGTAGATTAGTAACTAATGCAGAAGATATTGTTGAGGTACTCAGTAATCAATTTATAAGGGGGTTTCATCCTGATCAGGGTGGAATCATGAGGAAATAAGTGGATGGACATACAAGAGGATGGCTTAATTGTGAGTGAAGAAATTTAATTTGAGGAAATAAATAAACTTGATGTGAATAAGACAATAGGATTTGATGACGCATCACCACACATCTTAAAGGAATGTTCCAAGGAAATGACAGTAGCACTGGCATGCCTGTTTAATAAGTCTTGCAACAGTACAGGTTCCAAGTGAGTGGAAGGAGGGCAAAATTGTTGCACTGCATAAAGGTGGTGATAACGCTGTAGCTTCAAATTATAGGCCAGTTGTGGTGAAGGTACTGGAGAGATTGGTGAGAGGTAGGTTACAGAAATGGGTGATAGCAGTATTCTCTGTGGTTATCGGCATAGGATTATTAAGGGGAGATCATATTTCACTAACTTACTTATGGACGATAACAAGGTGACAAATAACTTTTACAGGGGAGATGCATATACAGTGGTGTACTTGGATTTTGCAAATGCGTTTGTAGAGTGCCACATGACAAGCTCTTAAATAAATTGAAACAGATGGGATTGGATAACACTTCTGAGTTGGATCAGTGACTGGCTGTCGGATAGGTATCAGAAACTTGTATATGGGGATGTGGTATCCCGAAAGAGAATGGTCAGTTGTTTATTAGTATGTTAATGCAGATGATGCAAAACTGGGGAGAGCAATACAAAGTCAAGTGGATGTTATGGCCTTACAAGAGGACTTGGATAGACTATATGAATGGGCAAGTAAGTGGAACTATGAGTTCAATGTTGCAAAGTGTAAGGTTTTGAGATTTGGTAAGCAACGATGCGATGCGAAGTATACACTTGGTGGGGAAACTTTAAAGGAAGTAAAGGAGATGAGAGATCTAGGAGTGATGGTAGACAAGGACCTGAAATTCAGGGACCACATTGAACAAGTATTGAAGACGTCATATCGGATAATGGCAATAATGCGGAGGACCCTGACATGCAGAAATAGAGAGGTTATGATGCTCTATAAGGTCTTGATCAGACCTCATATTGATTATTGTGCACAGATTTGGTTTCTGGGTTTTCATAGTGATGCAGATATGTTGGAAAGGGTCCAGAGAAGATTCACAAAGGTGGTTAGTGGTCTTTTGAATGTGGAGTATGAGGACAGATTGAGAGAATGTAGTTGCAGAACGTTGTGAATATGAGGAAGAAGGGGGGGGGGATAAGATTGAGACATATAAGCTATCAGGGGTTGTTATCAAGTTGACATGGAGGAGAATTTTTATTGAATGAGAGAGGGAGAAGAATAAGAGACCATCGCTGGAAACTGTATAAAGAGGGTGTAAGCAGAGGAGTGAGGAGTTGGTTCATTGCACAGAGAATGGTTGGTGAGTGAAAGGCATTGCCTGAGTGTGTTGTGAATGTAGAAATAGTGAATCAGTTTAAAGCACGGTTGGATGAGCATTGTGTGCAATAGTGTGTACCTCCCACGATGAGTCTCCAACTTCATGGAGGTGAGATGTTAATAATAATATTAATAATAATAACATTGTTGTGTTTGAATTTCTCATTATCTGTTGTATTCACATTAGCTGGTTTAAGATACTTAAGCTGAAATGGCTGTATAATCGATACTTTACTAAATATTTCTTCATCGTGTTCATGTGTAATTTACATTACTTTCACATATATTTTCTTTTCAGTGTTAATTATTATTAACTTTTGATATTTAATTATTATTAAATTCAGCTGTTAATTTTTATCCTACTCAATATCTCCTGTATGTTCTTATTTCTTATTTTCTAACAAGAAATTCAATAGGAATTTTCTTGTTTTGTATTGTAGTCTCATTGTGCAAATTGTTGTGAACTGTTAGGCTGGAAATAGCAATATATGTAAAGTCCTAAGCAGAAAACTAGTCAAAAATATTTGTTCATTATTTCTTTCCTTACCCTTTACGGTCAAATGTTTCTCATATTCAGTTTTAGTGATTCATGAATTTAGTAGGTTCATTAAAAACTTCCCTATAATTTTCATGATTTTTATTATTATTATTATTATTATTTTTTGTTCAGATTGATCAATTTAGTTGTCATTTTTCAAATTTTACTAATTCTACTACCAAGTCATCCCCAGTTCTTTTAACAAAGTGAACCTGTTTATGTGAAGCTTTTTTTTTTCAAATGTTTTTTTTAACAATACAACTTTATCAGACATAACTTAGTTTGATAAATATCATAGACGATTTGAACTATGGAAACATAGACAGGAAAAAAAAAAAAAGGATACACAAAACTACTGAGAATTAATGTGCTAAAAGCATTAGAGAATTTGCCCATAACTAAGAGGCCTTTCTGTTCCCAAATGACCATGATGTCTTAATTTAGGAGTTGTGCAGTTATGTTAGTTTTTGGTTTAAGAAAAGAAAGATATATATATGGAACTACAGAGCAGGAAATTAAGACAAAATTAATAAACAGCTTGAAGCAATACCATAACATTAGAAACTACAATGTAAAGATGCCAACAGAAGATGTGTAATGGTCGAAAGGTATTGGAAGGAAGTAGTGCAGAGTTAAACTGATAAGTCAGATAGGTGTTGTGTGGATGAGCAAAAGCATCATGAAGCAGGAAATACCTATAAAAAAGAAAACTTTGTTGAAGGAATATAAGGGGAAATGTGATGAGCAAGCTAACAAGGATTACAAAGTACAGAACTAGAAGATATACCAGAATGCTAAGGAAGACATCATGTTGGTGGTGGGAGAGTTTGTGAATATATCTGCCTGTGTGCATAGGTTTTCTATATACAGTTCCTATATAGGTTCCTATATACAGTTTCTATATATCACAAACTCTCCCACCACCACCCTGCTCAACAATATGGCATTATTAAAACTCTAACCAAGAGAGTCCACAATCTTTGTTCTCGTGGAACAGCCCTTGCAACTGAGCTTGACCACATACACAACACCTTCCTCTCCAATGGCTACAGCGTTCATAGTATTAAAAAATTAATCAGTCCCCCCCCCCATCCCCTGGCCATCCATCTCTTCAGAAAGAGTTTAGAAATGCCATGACCATACCTTACATCCATGGCACATCAGAAAAAATAGCCAAGATTTTAAAAAAGTACAACCTACACACAGCATTTAAGTCCCACTGCAAAATTGCTACCCTTATCCGTTCTACAAAAGATCAGCTCCCTCCTCATCCAGTGCCTGGAGTTTATAAGGTATCCTGTTCCTGTAAGCTGGCGTACTTTGGACAGACAGGCAGATCAGTAACCATCCGCCTAGAGGAACACAAGTCATACATCTGCAACCATGACTATGGTCAGTCAGGCCTGGCTGACAATGTCTTCGATACAACTCACAGGATCTCTTGGAAAAAACCCACCATGCTCCACCAGAGTAAATTCAAAAAAGATAGACTATTTTTAGAATCAGCAGCAGCTCTCAGAAATCAACTAAATCTAAATAAATATGGTTGCATTAAGCTTTCTAAGATTTGGGAAATACTAATCATCAGGGATCCCACCTCACATTCCAGGCCACCTACAACTGCCCATAGAGGGCACTCCACCTAGATAGGACTTTAGAGTCACCCGCGTGGTTGGCTTAGTATTGTGTGGTATTTGTATATATGTTACATTAGTTTTTTTGTAATCCCTGAAGATGTCTCAGTGACTGAGACGAAATATAGGAAGTATTAAATTCTGTTTTAATTCTTTCTGAGTGCTGTATACAATCCATTAAGCCTCCAACATGATGGCTTCACTGCACTTAAGCCTCAACCCACGGATGCTAAGGAAGACAAAAATCACATTATGAGAATTTAACTGAGTAGACTAATGAGAATTCTAGAGAAACAAAGAATGATCATAGAAGAATGTAGATGGCAGGAAGGAAATGGCATCAAAAGAAATGTTGAATTATTGAGTGATAAGTTTGCCAAAATGTATCTTATCAAAGCAGGAATAATGCGGATGACTTGTGATTAAAACACATGTGATATTAAAGATAGAAGAGCTAGAGGTGTTAGGATGTCATAATTTTGATATGAATACACAAATTTGATATGAATACACTTGCCACATATCTAAAAAAGTCTCTAGAGTTTTTCTTTGCTTGATTTACCAAATTCTGCTCATAATCTACTTTTGTTTTCCTTACTAAGTGAGTCACTCTCCTGGCTTGTTCTTTATGCTCTTCGTGTAACTGATTATTACCATTATCCATCTTGTATATGTATTATTTCGAATATCAGAAAACTGGCAACTTGTGAGCAGATTGTTTAATTAATATCCTAGCAATAGCAAGGTCTCAAGGTAGTGGAACAAAATTAATATTAGCTCTGCATAAAGGAAGAATAAAAAATAATGGTAGCAAATTATAAACAGGTAATAATATTTGGAGTCATGGTCAAAGGTATTGGAAAAATTGATTAAGTCTAGAATTCAAATGGGAGCATAAGAATATATGATATGATATGGTTTGGGGGAAATGACTCTGTGAAGATGATGTTTTCCCAAAGTAATTTACTTAATTTCTATAGGAAGCAGTTAAGTCAGATAAGGGAAATGACTACACAATGATACTGTTACACATTACAAAGGTAACTGACCAGATACTATATACACAGTTAATATGTAAGTTGTTGCAAATGGGAATGGATATGAAGCTGGTGACATGGATAAGAAGGTGGCTGATACACAGGTATCAATGAGTAGATGTAAAGTGCTACAACAGAGTCCAGAATAATGCAATGACCAGCTGTCTCCTTTCAAATAATCTTCAGTATCATTAAAGAATGATACCGGAGCTGGTTTGAAGGGAAATAATATTCAGTTGTTTGCTGACGTTGCTAAAGTGGGACAGGCAATAGAAAAGAAAATAATGTAGATCTTATAGGAAGATTTCAATTGGCAGACACTGGCAAAGGATAATGGTTAGCATTTCAATGTTGCAAAGTGTAAGTTATGAATTTTTAAATGAAGTGATTACAGCTACATATTGCATTGATGGGACTGCACTAGAAAAGACTGTGCAGCCAGGGATATGAGAATAATAATGGATATGAAGCTAAACTTTAGCAAGATATACAAAAGTAAACAAATTACTACAAAAGGATCACAGGGGTGTTGAAAAAGACACCAAGTATGGATAAGGAGGTTACTGTCCCTCTTTATAAAGCCTTCATATGACCACATCCAGACTGCTATCATAACTCATTAAAGGGATTTTAATGTACAGCTGCAGACAACATTTTTTAATACATGGCAGGAGATAGGAGAACAAGGGCTTATATCTGAAAATTGAGTAAGAGTGTGGTCAACAAGGGTGTGAGCATTAGATTTATTACTCTGAGATTTCTGAACAAATCAAATTTGTTATGAGGAATTTAAATGCAGTGTCAGTGAATAAGTTTAATGATTAGTATGAACCTTTCATGATGATTCCTAGAATGCTATGGAACTATCCAAGTAATAATGGTAATAATAATGCATTTCAATTTTTTATTAATGGCAAGCCTTATAAACTCAAGAAGCTAAACAAGAGTAGGCATTAATATACATCGATAATTTACAAAGAATTCATACCACTATTTTTACAGCAAGTATCTGTATTACCAACTGAGCAACTCAAGTAAGTAAAATGCAACTGAACAACTGAGTGAGGTCAACAGCACTTTACTAATGCTATTATTGCCTTATTATCAAATGTAATTAAAATGCCAAAACAAGAACATTTAATACTCATGGTAGCTTTTGTAGATAATCATATCTTGTTCCATTCAGTTTTGTAGCCTTGGTCCTCAACTTCATTATAACATAATCATAATAGAGAAGAATCCTTACTGGTTAGCTATATTTGTATAAAATTTTATAAATTTTCATTTAAAGATTTCATCTATTTTATCCTTAAATTCAATTAACAGAGAATGGATAAGGAAATTACTTTGATATCCTGTGCAGGAAGTTCTGTGGGACAACCATTATCATTATAAAGGCATTTTACATTCAACAGTTTGGCAATCTCAGGGTTTATCCCAATGTCAACAGCTTTGAAAGGCTGCAAAAAAAAAAAAAAAAAACCCCATAGAAATTTGATTCTTGAATTACTTTAAGCAAAGTAAAATACCTTATTAGCTAGGCTCACATGTTGTATAATAAAAAATATATAAAAACCTTGTGAACTTTATATTATTATACCAGACGTCCTCCATATAATCAAGACTCATCATGCATGTGACAAGAGGTGACAAACACGCACACACATGCACCACACACACACACACAATTCTAGTAGTGAACTTGCAGAACAGATATCACATTTTAATTATTTAGGCACACTTTTTAGAGAAGACCGCAAATTAAATATGAAATTATTATTAACAACTTCTAGGAGATCAAAAGTGAGATCATGAAAGATCTCACTTATCCTCATCATACTCAAAACCAGT
This sequence comes from Typopeltis vanoorti, assembly GCF_054136105.1. Lineage (NCBI taxonomy): Eukaryota > Metazoa > Arthropoda > Arachnida > Uropygi > Thelyphonidae > Typopeltis > Typopeltis vanoorti. Next base: position 137,152,387 of record NC_143554.1, on the reverse strand, counting down.
TGGCAAAATATGCACTCAGTAGTCCATGTGTAGTTTGATCAAGGCTTTACAGTGGTATAACCACCTCTTCATCTCTGTTTGTTAGTGTTCTTATCATAGCACCAGTACACTTGGCAGACTTTGCAAGTTTTGTATTATGCTTTTGAATTTTGAGCTTCAAAGTGAACCAATATTTCCAGATCTGAAATCTCAACTGAAGTGTCATTCTTTCAATACACCTTGTACTTATTATCATTACATTCGCCCCACTCATCTCTCCAAGGTAAAAGTCTGTTTATATCTTTCTAAAGAGACTTGACATAAGCATCACTTTCTAAAACTCTCACAGTTTTACATCATAACCAAACTAATCTTCCAATCTTGTATTCCCACTGCAAAGGACCTTACTAGTTTGAAGATATGGCAGCTAGATCTACTAGGTGGTAGATGAAATTCATAACTGTTAAAATAGCCTTGCATAATGATACTTGAAGAAGTCAACTGTGTTTGATCTCAACAGTAAAGGTCCTAGATTCTATTTCCTGCCTTCTTGTTCAATATGCAGTGAGTGAGTGAGAGTATGCCAAACATGTTATATAGAGATTCATAACCTCTTCCATTCACTGGCAGCAGTAAAACATTTCCATGAAGCAGATGATAGATGGGTCTCACTTTATGGTAACTTTTCAAGAGCCTTTCTGATCCTGACATGTAATTACGATGCCGAGCTGCACTACCAGATTGTGTCTGGAAGGAGACTGGGTACAGTGGTTTGTGTGTGGGGGGAGGGGGGCAAAGAATACTCTTCAATCCATCTTATGGCATAGAGATTGAATGATCTTTCACACAGGATAGGTCTTTAAATGTGTTCAGAAGTTGAATGCTCATAGGATGATTTAAATTTTTCATAAGATATATTGTTAAACATGCATTGCTGCACTTTGGGCATCATATCATTTTCATAAGCATGGGGGGTTCTGTGTTCATTAAATGAAGTAGGGTTGCAATTTATTAGCCCATGCATTAAGTATGAACTGTTTGTATTTTGAAAGTTCATAAGTAGAGATTCACTGTGATCATTATTTAACTTCTAAAAAGACCCATATGATAAGAAAATGAAATAATTATAGTGTCATTGCAGTTAAAATTCACATGCTCAAAAATTTTTAAAAGACTATAAAAAAGTTGTTGGAGAAGCTTGTGAGAACTAGGATCCAGAATTGGGTTGACAACAGTGGCATTATCTTTGATGGGTAGCATGGATTTGCTAAAGGTTGGCCATGTTTTAGTAATCTACTTACTTATTATAATAAGGTGACTGCTTCCTTGGACAGAGGAGAAGGATAATGTGTATCCTTCTCCTCTGTGATATACTTAGATTATTAGATTAAATCCTTAGATTTTGCAAAGGCTTTTGATAGATTACTACATGATAAGTTGATAGTCAAACTAGAGTGGATGGGGTTGGATATTAGATTAGTGCATTAGATTGGAGACTGGCTATCTGATAGGTATCAACAAGTTGTGTATGAGGGAATGATATCCAGGAAAAGAAGTGCCTGAGGGGTCTGTTTTAGGGCCATTTCTGTTTAACTTGCATATTAATGTTATTGGTGAAGATTTGGACGGAGATATTCAGTTGTTTGCAGATGATGCAAAGTTAGGAAGAACCATGAAGAGTAGAGAGGATGTTGTGGCCTTATAAGAAGACTTGAATAAATTGAGTGATTGGGGATGTTCAATGATGCAAAATGTAAGGTTTTAAATTTTGGGAAACAAAGATAGGATGTTTTTATCCCTTCCATTGTGTGAGCCTGTGTAGCTCAGTGGATGTGGCGTTTGCACACCATCGCGCTAGGCCGCACGAAGGAAGTCTTGGTTTCGAGTCTAGTCGGCGACTAGAGAAAATTTTTCTAAGCCTTTTTTCGACCGGTTCCCGAGTTAGTCGATCTCTGGCACGGGCAAGCAGGTTTTTCCTCCCGGAAACTCGGGTTTTTCGTCCTGTAAACTCAAGAAAATCGACCGTAGAACCCACATTATTTCAGACATTAAATATATTGTGTTAGGGTTAGAGACCACGAGATGGCAGCACATTTGAGCCGTCTCTCTTCACTGCGTACCGCTTAATTAGTGATAGCCTTGGGCCATCTGTCTCTGATTGGGTACCAGTGGAGATTGAACTGCCCACTCAGTCTCCAAAAGTTAGATAGGGCTAAATGGCCTCGCCTACTCCCGTATATACGGGAATAAAAAGGCGTTAGCTGATTTTTTTTTTTTGAAGATAGGATGTAGAATTTATGCTTAGTGAGGATATATTGTCAGAGGTGGTGGAAATAAGAGATCTGGGGGTGATAGTGTTTAAGGATCTGAAATTTAGGGGACACATAGCCAAAATTGTGACGACAACACAAAGGCTTCTCGGAATGATGTGGAGGACACTGACTTGTAGAAGTAGGGAGATTCATATCCCTTCCATTGTTTAAGGCTTTGATTAGGCCACACATGAACTATTGTGCCCAGATTTGTTCACAATAGTTCACAATAGTTCATGGATGAAGAGTGTGTTATATTGTTAAAAAGTTGTGTTGCATTGTTGGAAAGGGTCCAGAGGCGACTGACTAAGGTAGTTTCTAACCTCTGGAATGTCGAATGGGAGGAAAGACTGAGAAGATTTGCAGAGTTTGATGGACAGGAGGAAGATGGGAGATACGATAGAGACCTACAAGTTAGTAAGGGGGTTATTATAGGATCAATGTTGGAGAGGGTCTACAGAAAATAGTGGGAGATCAGGGGAGAACCATAGGTCATCCCTAGAAACTGTATAAAGAGGGTATTAGTAGGGGATTGAGAAGCAGGTTTTTTGCATGGAGAGTTGTAAATCATTTGTAAGAGTTGTAAATAATAAGAGATAAAAAGCCTTATCACTTCCACTTCTACTTAACAACATTCACAGCATAAATACAAACTCAAAATGATATATTCTTGCTAGATACTTGTGACATTAAATTAAGAAATATAAACACATTAGCACAAGAATATTTTAATATTTGCCAAATATTTCAGCTTGAAATTAATAGACTATCCTCAGTGGCTTGATAGGAAGAATTTTTACAAGGTGGAATACTAATGGGAATTAGAGGTCTCAATTAAAAAAAAAAAGAAAGAAAGAAATCTAGTGTGTTATCTGGATTAAACTTTCCCATATTTTCGACAAGGATAGACAATCATTTCAATTCAAGTTAAGGCAGTGGCACACCCAGGGAAGGAGCTTTCGGGAATCCTGGCCGTTGTGAACGCAAGGCACACAAAGTAGTGCTGTTGCGGACCGAGCTACTTCGTTTGCCCAAGCCAGACCAGAGGAGATCACGGGTATCATGTATTGGCAATTACTGCAGATGCTCAGTCATAGATCGCATGCAATGTAGGTGTGCATTTCTCAAATCGTCTACTCAACCCCCCCCCCCCTCCAAATTAAATCTTGAGTGCTTGACGCCCTCCAAAATTAAATCCTCACTACTGAGTTAGGGCTATTGAAGTAAGGCCTCAGCACTCTCTTTGAATAGGCCAAAAACAAGAACATCAATTGTACATTCTTCACAACAAATCCGATACGTCTGGATTGGTGGCAGACGGGATAAAGACAATCTACAACATTTTCTCTGGTCCAGGACTTGCCTTCTACACAGATGTTGCTATTAAAATTTGAAAACCTATTCAAAGAGAGTGCTGAGGCAGTTTGCTGCCCCTCTCAATACACACCAAAAATACTACAGAAAGTCAAAACGACATGTAGGGAAATAAATTAAAACACTATGTTTATTTTTGAAGTAAAACTTTAATTTCAACATTCCAAAAATGTTATTTTTCTTGCTTTTCTGTTAACAAAATCGTCAATGACATTGGTGAAGTCTACTTTATAGTAATGTTGGTAATTCTTAATCAATTTTATTTAGACAAACTCCTCTTACAACTAGCAACACTTACAGCAATTGTGAGGAAAATTCGCTGTAGTATTACAATATCTGGAAATGAGTTCTCAAGACTGTATTTTAGAATTAAACTGCAAAAGTTCAAATGGGTTCAAAAGTGCCGCCTGGGGCGGACCATCCCTCCCGCCCCCCCCCCCCCCCCCTCTACCTATGCCTCTGTGCTGAGGCCTTACTTTCAACACCCTAACTTGAATCGAAATGTTTGCCTATCCTTGTCAAAAATATGGGAAAGTTTAATCCAGATAACACACTAGGTTTTTTTTTTTTTTTTAATTGAGACCTCTAATTCCTATATTAGTCTAATATTATCTTTAATCGAATTTATAAATTAAACTTATTATATGAAACTGTGAATTAATACCTATAATTTATTCATCACTCTGGTGAAATTTACCTCTCTTTAGTGCTTAGCAATGTAACATCACATGGCTCATTCTACTTTTGAATGATCAATTGTTTGTATTCTACCTTTTAAAAACTGTTTCCTATCAAGCCGCTGAGAATAGTCTGTTAATTTCAGACTGAAATATTTGGCAAATATTAAAATATTCTTGTGCTAACGTGTTTATATTTCTTACTTTTTCAAAATGATATATGATTCCACCTGATGCACTATCCAGATCAAACTGACAGCCTTTGATGAAACCTACAACAACTGCAGTCCATCTTGATTAGCATATTTTGGAAATCTGATATTACATATGAGAGAATATTAAATCTGTCTGGAATCTCTTCTTTATGACCTTCGCCATCTTAACATTTTCGTGCTCCATTTGGCATTATTCATATACTACCCCTTTAATTCTGAACATCTCTTTGGAAATAATGGTAGGGAGGTAACTGAATCAGTTGAGATAGTTGAGTTACTGAGTGAGCACTTTGCAAAAGTATATCATCCAGGTGGTGACATTGCAGAAATGAATAAACCAGTAGATTATACGGGAATTGTGGTTAATGAAGTGGAGGTGAGTAGTCTATTGCATAACCTCAATGTCAATACATCTGTGGGATTGGATGGTATACCAGCTCGTGTTGTACAAGAAGCAGCTAAAGAATTGTCAGTACCCTTGACCATTTTGTTTAATTTGAGTCTCGGGTCTGGGTTAGTCCGGAGCGGGTGGAAAGAGGGGAAAATAGTTCCACTGCATAAAGGTGGTACCAAGACTGGTGTTGTAAATTACCGACCGATTAGCATATCAGGAATCATTGTCAAGGTCTTAGAGAAATTAGTTAAGAAAAGAATACAGGATTGGATAGATGAAAATGAGATATTGTATGGGGGACAACATGGTTTTGTGAAGGGTAGATCATGCCTCAGTAACTTGCTCACGTTTTATAACACAGTGACGGCTGAACTGGATAGGGGTAATGGGTTTACAGTGATACTACTAGACCTTGCGAAGGCCTTTGATACCACATGGAACCCTAATCAGTAAACTGGAGCAGATGGGTATAGATATAGGGTTGGTGAGATGGATAAGAGGGTGGTTGAAGGAGAGATATCAAAGAGTGGTTTATTCAGGAGTGGAGTCTAAAAGACGTCTTGTGACTAGTGGAGTGCCACAGGGCTCTGTTCTTGGACCACTGCTTTTCAATTTGTTCATCAATGATATTGGAAAGGATCTGAGAGGAAGTGTTCACTTGTTTGCTGATGATGCAAAGTTGGGTAGAGCAATTGTGAGTGCACAAGATGTCAAAATTTTACAGGATGATTTGGATAGTTTGGAGGACTGGGCTAGGAAAAATGGATGTCAATTTAATGTGGCAAAGTGTAAGGTTATGCACTTTGGGGTGAAAAGAATAGCAGTAGTATATCGCATTGGTGGAATCATACTCCAGGAGATTGATGAGGCCAGGGATTTGGGAGTGTTGGTGGATAGGGAGTTGAAGTTTAGGGGACACATTGCAAAAGTAACTAAAACAGCTCACCAAATCACTTGGCTTCTGAAAAATACTTTAACATGCAGAGACGAACAAGTTGTTGTTCCTCTGTATCAAGTCTTGATAAGACCCCATCTGGACTTCTGTGCCCAGCTATGGGCACCAGGGTTTCTTCGTGATGGGGAGGAAGTGGAGAGGGTCCAGAGACGAGTGACCAAGATGATAGCAGGTCTGTGGAATGAACCTTATGAGAATAGGTTGAAGATTTGTGGGTTGCAGAAATTGGACGATAGGCGAAGGAGGGGTGATATGATTGAGACATTCAAATTACTGAAGGGTTTTTATAAGATTGATCCAGAAGGTATTTTTGAAAATATGACTGGTGGTGGGAGGACTAGGGGCCATGCATGGAAGCTGGGCAAGAGCGTGGTTGACAAGGATGTTAGAGCTAGATTCTTTACTTGGAGAGTGGTAAATGAGTGGAATAAGCTTCCAGAGTCGGTTGTGGGTGCTACGACCGTGAATGAGTTCAAGGCAAGGTATGATAGATACTGTGTGAATGTTGAATAGTTGTTCTTGACATGATGTTAGGGCCTCCCTCGATGAGTCTGTCGACTCCTTGGAGTTTCCCGGAACAATAATAATAATAATAATGATCTAATGAGAGAAAATCTAATTAGAAATTTAATCAGAGAAAAATTAGCCTAGCAGACCAAAGGAAATCCCAAACAGTGTTTTACAATGTGGCAAGTAAAAGGAGAATGAGTGTGGTAGGATAACTTTGATGAAATGCTAATCGTAGAAAGGTGAGAGAAGCATATGAAATAGTTGAATTACTGAATGACCATTTTTCAAGGGTGTATCATCCAGAAACAGGAGTATTGCAGTTACTGATGTTATGGGTTGATGTGAAAATAGAGGTAAATGAACTAAGTAGTGCTTAGGATATTACAGAATCTTGAGGTGAATACAACTATTGGAATTAGATGGGATAGTTATCATTATATTTCAAGAATATATATTAGGGAATTAGCAGTGCCTCTGAGCAGCTGTGGTAGGATTCTATGGGAGTGGAAGGAAGGAAAAATGGTTTCATAAAAGAAGGTCTGAGAGAGAAATACAAATTACAGATATTGTTAGATCTTATATTTCAGTCTTCAAAGATATTTCTAATTGCATCACTTTACTTAGATTTTGGTCTCCTTGGTGTCTTTTTCCCCAGCATCAAAAAATACTTGTTAAGTTATGATGCTTCTTCATATAGCCACATTTGAACTACTTTGTACAGATCTGGTCACCTTGGTTATTTTGTATCTGAGGAGGCAGAAAAGATGCAAAGGCAAGTGACTGAGATAGTGACAGGTCTATGAACTAATTTCTATAATCTGTCATATGTCATTATGAATCTGAAGATCTGTAGATTAAAAAATTGGTTCACAGGCAGAAGGAGTGAGGTGGGGTGAGAGATATAATAGAGATGGATAACTTATTGAAATGGGCTTACAGGATTATGCAGAGGAAATTTTTCAATACAGGACTGGGGGGGGGGGAGAACAAAAGCTATTCCTGGAAATTGAGTAAGACTGTGGCTACCAAGAATGTTAAAACCAAATTTTATTTTTTTTCTTGGAGAATGGTGAGCGAATGGAATAAGTTTCCAGAGTGCCTCATCAGCACTTTGCAAGTAAATGGGTTCAAAGAGAAGCATAATTCCTCAGAAAATTCCTGATGATGAATGCTGTAGTACCCTAAAGGGATGGACAGAATACTATGATACTGCCACATGGTAAGTTTCTAATATTACCGATTTCCTATTGACAGTTTCCCTCTAAATTAGTTGGTTATCCATCAGAACTCCAATACTGTCAGATTTTATATTTCAGTCTTCTAAATTACGTATTATTATTATTTGACACCACCAGGGATGGAGGGAGGGCACCTGCTCTACAACTCTGTCTCCACCAACTCAATCTACCAACTGACTGCAACTATACCAACACCATCTACCACCGACCACCACCACTGGTATTTCCACAATCACAAACATCCATGCCCACAACGGGATTCGAACCAGCAGCCTATTGGCTGGAGAGCGGATACGCTAACCACTCAGCCAGCTAACTGTATCACTCTACTTAGATCTTGGTCTGCTTGGTGTCTTTCCCCAGCATCAAACACTTGTTTGCTAACCTTAGATTAGCTCTGCTTACGCTTTCCTGAATGCTGACAATGTCAAATTCCTTCCTTTATCTTCACATTTTTAATATAATTTTGTCATTGATGCCATATTGTCATTCCTCTCATTTTTTTCAGAACCCAAATATATCTGTGGTCTATACTCTCTACTCTTTGATGAACTATTTTATTTCTAAGCCAGTTCTCATATCCGTAAGAGCTGTTTGATTACTTTTTTTTTTTTCCTAAGCCAGCTCTCACAATTCTATCTTGTATACAACATAGTGTTAAAAATTGGTTTGAATAATATCTGTGTACAACTAGTTTAGTATACTGACTAATTTCTCTCTTATTCTACATACATTTATTCAGTAGACTGTCACTGTTATCATTTCTGATTCCTTTTACAGCACACCAGACCATACCAGCTTTGCTTATTATTTCGTCTATTCCCTGTTTAATTTTCCATCTTCACTAAAAATTGTTCCTATATAACAAATACAGTATTTCAATTGTTCTGTAGGTTTATAAATTAAAGATACCAAGATATTATATACTTGGTTTAATCCATTATCCAAGTGTAAGTTGCTTACATTTGGATAATGGATAAAACCAAGTATATAATTTCTTGGTATCTTTAATTTATAATATAATCAAGTGAAAAACTTTCAACAACTGTTCTGTAGGTTTTCTATTCAAGATGCAACTACTTTCAATCTTCCTTCCTATTTTCAGAGTCATTGTCTTTTTATGTGATTTTTCTTTCCAAAATTGTTACAGCAGTTATTCAGTTTAGTTAAGAAAACTGCAGACTTGCACTGGATTTAATTAAGGGTATAACACCATCTACATAAAAACCTGAATTAAAAGAATAATTTTAAAGAATGCCGATGGTAGGGAGGTAACTGAATCAGTTGATATAGTGGAATTACTGGGTGAGCACTTTGCAAGAGTATATCATCCAGGTGGTGATATTGCATGAATGAATGAACCAATAGCTAATATGGGCATTGTGGTGATTGAAGTGGAGGTGAATAGTCTATTATAAAACCTCAATGTCAATACATCTGTGGGATTGGATGGTACACCAGCTCGTGTCGTACGTGAAGTGGCTAAAGAACTGTCAGTGCCCTTGACCAATTTGTTTAATTTGAGTCTCAGGTCTGGGTAAGTCCTGAGGGGGTGGAAAGAGGGAAAAATAATTCCACTGCATAAAGGAGGTTCCAAGACTGCTGTTGTAAATTACCGACCAATCAGCATATCAGGAATCGTTGTTAAGGTCTTGGAGAAAATAGTCAAGAGGAAAATACAGGAATGGATAGATGAAAACGGGATATTGTATGGGTGACAGCATGGTTTTGTGAAGGGTAGATCAGGCCTCAGTAACTTGCTCACGTTTTATAACACAGTGACGGCTGAACTGGATAAGGGTAATGGGTTTACAGTGATTCTACTGGACCTTGCTATGGCCTTTGACAGGATACTACATGGAATTCTAATCAGTAAACTGGTTAGAATTCCAGTTTATGGGGATGGATATGGGGTTGGTGAGATGGATAGGATGGTTGTTGATGGAGAGATATCAGAGAGTGGTTTATTCAGGAGTAGAGTCCAAAAGACGGTCTGTGACTAGTGGTGTAATGCAGGGTTCTGTTCTTGGACCACTACTGTTCAATTTGTTCATTAACGATATAGGAAAGGATCTGAGAGGAAGTGTTCATTTGTTTGCTGATGATGCAAAGTTGGGTAGATCAATAGTGAGTGCACAGGATGTAAAAATTTTGCAGGATGATTTGGATAGTTTGGAGGACTGGGCTAAGAAGAATGGATGTCAATTTAATGTATCGAACTAAAGCATCAAACTATAGGCCTATCTGTGTGTCAGGTGTTGTGGTTAAGTTGTTGGAGAAGCTTGTGAGAACTAGGATCCAGAGTTGGTTTGACAGCAATGGTATTATCTTTGATGGACAGCATGGATTTGCTAAAGGGAGGTCATGTTTTAGTAACCTACTTACTTATTACAATAAAGTGACTGCTTCCTTGGACAGAGGAAAAGGATACACAGTTATATACTTGGATTGCGCAAAGGCTTTTGATAGACTATCTCATGATAAGTTGACAGTCAAACTGCAGCACATGAGGATGGATATTAGATTAGTGCATCGGATTGGAGACCGGCTACATGATAGGTATCAACAAGTTGTGTATGGGGGTGCTATATCCAGGAAAAGGAAAGTTACTAGTGGAGTGAATCACGGGTCTGTTTTAGGGTCATTACTGTTTAACTTGTATATTAATGATATTGGCAAAGATTTGGATGGAGATATTCAGTTCTTTGCAGATGATGTAAAGTTGGGATGAACCATAAAGAGTAGTGAACGATGTTCTGGCCTTACAAGAAAACTTGAATAAATTGAGTGATTGGGCACGGAAATAGGGATGCGAGTTCAATGTTGCAAAATGTAAGGTTTTAAAATTTGGAAAACAAAGATGGGATGCAGAATTTATGCTTGGTGAGAATATATTGTTGGAGGTAGAGGAAATAAGAGATCTGGGGGTGATAGTGGATAAGGATCTAAAATTTAGGGGACACATTGCCAAAATTGTGAAGACAACACAAAGGCTTCTGGGAATGATGCAGAGGACACTGACGTGTAGAAGTAGGGAGATTCCATTGTATGAGACTTTGATTAGGCCACACATGGACTATTGTGCCCAGATTTCACCGGGTTTTCAGAAGGATGAACAGATGTTGGAAAGGATCCAAAGGCGACTGACTAAGGTAGTTTTTGACCTCTGGAATGCCAAGTATGAGTTGGTAAGGAGTTGTTATAGAATCAATGGTGAAGAAGTTCTACAGAAAATAGTGGTAGATCAGGGGAGAACCAGAGGTCATCCCTGGAAACTATAAAGAAGGTGTGAGTAGGGGAGTGAGAAGCAGGTTTTTTCGTGCAGAGTTGTGAATGATTGGAATGCCTTGCCTGAGAGTTTGATGTCTGCAAGGAGTTTGAGTGTGTTTAAGACACAGTATGATGAGATCTATATGTGATAAAAGGACCTACCAGATGAGTCTTTGACTCCTTGAGGTCTTGGGATAATAACAATAATGTGACAAAGTGTAAGGTTATCCATTTAGGGGTGAAAAGATTAGCAGCAGTATATCATATTCGTGGAACCCTACTCCAGGATATTGACAAGGCCAGGGATTTGGGAGTGTTGGTGGATAGGGAGTTGAAGTTTAGGGTCACATCGCAAAAGTGGCTAAATTAGCTCATCAAATCAATTGGTTGCTGAAAAGTACTTTAACAAGCAGAGACAAACAGGTTATTGTTCCTCTGTATCGAGCCTTGATAAGACCCCATCTAGACTACTGTGCCCAGATAAGGGCGGCAGGGTATCTTCTTGATGGGGAGGAGGTGGAGAGGATCCAGAGACGAGTGACCAAGATGATAGCAGGTCTGTGGAATGAACCTTATGAGAACAGGTTGAAGATTTGTGGGTTGCAGAAATTGGTTGATAGGTGAAAAATGGGTGATATGATTGAGACATTCAAATTATTATCATTATTATTATTACCAAGACCTCATGGAGTCAAAGACTCATCTGAGAGGTCTTTTTATCACACACACACACACAGAGGTCATCATACCATGCTTTGAATACATTCAAACTCCTGCAGACACCACACTCTCAGCAAGGCATTCCAATCATTTACAACTCTGCACGAAAAAAACCTGCCTCTCACTCCCCTATTCACACCTTCTTTGTACAGTTTCCAGGGATGACCTACGGCTCTCTCCCCGATCTCCCACTATTTTCTGTAGAACTTCTCCACCATTGATCCTATAACAACCCCTTACCAACTTGTACGTCTCTATCATATCTCCCCTCTTCCTCCTGTCCACCAGACTCTGCAAACTGCATCTTCTCAATCTTTCCTCATACTTGACATTCCAGAGGTCAGAAACTACCTTAGTCAGTCGCCTTTGGACCATTTCCAACATCTTCTGTACAACATCTCTTCATCCTTTTGAAAACCCAGTGACCAAATCTGGGCACAACAGTCCAAGTGTGGCCTAATCAAAGCCTTATACAACAGAACAAGAATCTCCCTACTTCTGCACGTCAGTGTCCTCCGCATCATTCCCAGAATTTTTTGTATTGTCTTCACAATTTTGGCTATGTGTTTCCTAAATTTCAGATCTTTATCCACAATCATCCCCAGATTTCTTATTTCTTCCACCTCCAACCATGCATCGACACCAAGCATAAATTCTGCATCCCATCTTTGTTTTCCAAATTTTAAAACCTTACATTTTGCAACATTGAACTCACATCCCCATTTCCGTGCCCAATCACTCAATTTATTCAAGTCTTCCTGCAAGGTTACAACATCCTCACTACTCTTCATGGTTCTTCCCAACTTTGCATCGTTTGCAAACAACTGAATATCTACATCCAAATCTTCACCTATATCATTAATATACAGGTTAAACAGTAACGGCCTTAAAACAGATCCCTGAGGGACTACACTAGTGCCTTTCCTTTTCCTTGACATCGCTCCCCCATATATAACCTGTTGATACCTATCAGACAGCCAATCTCCAATCCAATGCACCAATCTAATAATCCAACCCCATCTGCTCTAGTTTGACTGTCAACTTATCATGAGGTAGTCTATCAAAAGCCTTTGCGAAATCCAAGTATATTATAGCGAATACAATGTCCGATCTGTACACCCCGAAATTCAATGCCTTACAAAATCTTATCGACATTAGACTGATATCCTTCCCTTTATTTACTCAAGTTTCCAACTTATTCAGATCCTCCTGAAGAGCGACCGCATTAGCACTACACTTGATAACTTTGCTCGACTTCCCATGCTGAATACCTCCGTGAATTCCAGTGACAGTAACACTGACATAAAGGCTGAAGGGTAATGGTCCTGGCAAAGATCCTTGTGGAACGTTACTGATAACTTTTCTTCTCTATTATCTTGCTCCATATATAAAACCCTTGAATATCAATAAGACAGCAAAGCTGCAAATCTACCCAGCGAACCCATTATCTTAACCCGTATGTTGCGGCTTAAATATAAGCTTATTATGTGGCATCTTATTAAAAGCTTTTGAAAAAATTGGAAAAAAAAATAAAAATACAGTATATTTATTTCCATCATCATGTTAAAGTTAGCCAGATCTGAAAAAGAGCGACCCTTAACAAATCCGTACTGACCTTTGAAAATAATATTATTATCACCTGTCAAATCCTGTATATGACCTCTTACAAATTCTAACAATTTTTCTAATATCTTAACAATCAGAAGTAATACAAACTGGTTTATAGATTGATGTCTCCATTCTCCCACTCCACACATCGATTCTTCCCCTTTGCTGACATCCATAATACCTCATATTATAAATGTATCCACATCACAACCCTCTGAAATAAAACTTAACTCAACAGAATAAAACATTCCAATAAAGAATTCATTAAACAGCTCTAATAATCATTTACATTGGTCGCTTGACCCTCTTTCTTCTAGCAAGGCTATTCGTCTACAATCATTTCTTCTAGCCATATAACGAAACAATTTCTTGGGATTATCCTTTGAATGTAGTTCTGCTGGAATCCTTTCCTTACTATACCAATCATCTTTCAAGCTTGAACTTTATATTCCTCATGAAACTATTCACTGCCACTCACTCTAGACTTTTTTCCATAACTCCTCTTCATCTGCAATTCATCCATTTTAACCCATTTTTTTTCTCTATTTTTCAACTCGTGGTATACATTTTGCCATTGCTGTTAGCAAATGGTCCTTAACTAGTTTCCATTCACTCCTGACTTCTTTACCTTTCAATTACCGACCTTGTTGGCCCAGTGGTTAGCATATCCACTCCCCCATCAACAGGTAGCGGGTTCCCATCCTGCCGTGAGCATGAATGTTTGTGACTGTCTTAAGGTGGAAAATGAATTTCATTGCCTGAGTGAGACCACCGCCCAGCTTGTTGGCGGCATGAAATAGCCTGAAACAATTCAATGTTTGGTTTCTAGAGCAGGGTTTCTGGACTAGGTAAACAAAAAATTACAATACAAAAATATATAAGCTGAATAAAAATCGAAAAAAGAAACCTTAGCTTACCGATGGTAAGAATGTACTATAGGTTTATATAAACCTTTCGTGGCCGAGGGCCACAAAAAAAAAAAAGTTCCTCCATTCATGGCACTTCCTCCAAGTTGGTTTCTAAGATTATTAAAATTGCTTGACTTATAATTCAACATCAGTTCTGTTATTTTCATCACTTTCGCATGCTTATACCCCCACCCCACCCCAAGTCATTATCGCATGGCCTCTTTCACCAAGCGGTGGCAAATTTGATATTTCCATCACAATCAAATCCTCTAAAGCTAAGCCAAATACAAAACACTCGAGCATCATGTTCTCTCAACACATGCTGTTAGGACATTTATCCTTCAAGAATTCCAAAAACTAAGCATCCTTATAATCATATGCTGCTTCCCCTATCTAATCGATATGGCAATAATTGAAATCACCCACAATGATTATCTGCTTCGAACTCACTAAGCCAATTTTCCTGAAACTTTCCTGCTAATCACTTTCCACATTCCTTGATCTATACCAACATCCAACTATATACCTGGTTCTGCCTGCCTCCAATTCAAACCACACCACACACTCTGAAAGCCATACTCATATCCTTTCTGACTCTCTATCCCGAGAATGCATCTCATCAGCTATCATAATATCCGTTTCCGTTTCTCTTCCCTATCCTGCCGGAAAATAGTATCCTTCTACCTGTTTTGCTCTCAGGACATCATCCTGTTAACCCTATTTCGCTAATATTAATAATCTTAGGAGAGATTGGGACAATCAAAACACCTAACTCATTCCCTTTCTTTCCAAATGCTTCTGGCATTTTTATATAGAAAAAGAAGAGCATTCCCAGTGTTATCTATATAGAGAAGACGCTTCATTTATGTCAGTTTAGTCAGCATTCTCAATAGCCTGCAATCCAACATTATTTGTTTTAGTCTCCAATGGAATCAACGATTGCTTACAGGACATCTTCCCCATATGAAGCCGCCCCTCTTGCACTAACCCAATAAATTCTAGTTTCCCTGTTCAAACACTTCCAATTGCTCAGAAAAAAGCAACCTCTTTAAACGTTTGTCATTTTCAGATGACAAACGTTCAGATGTAACCTATCTTTGGATGCAGATTCTGCCATCAAATGTATTCCAAACATCATCATTTTCAGGCCTCTCTTCCTACATATTCTTACGATCATATCATTCATTATTGCCGCTCTTCTACTTAATTCATCAATGTCTAAATGAAGAACACTCACTATCCTACGTCTCACACTTTTCTGCCACACATAGTCTCTAACAATGTTCACAAATCCTTTCTCACCCAATTAACCCTGCCTTTAAGTCATTAGTACCAATACCAATCATCTCCTCCACATTTCCCCCTCTCCTCTTTGCTAAAATTACCCAGGCAACCACTATGCTAGCATTTTACTCTACACAATCTAAATCACTGAATCGCCATATCATACCTCTCATAGCTTCATTTCTATTTTCTAGAGAGTGTAATTTCTATTTACATTCTCTGATTGCTCTCCTGGTTTCATTTTTCCAGTCATATCTTTTCCACTCACTTCTGTATTCTAACTGCATCTGTTCATTTCCTCTCTTTGCTCTGTTTTTTTCATTCTCTCGACTTCTTGTCCAGAGGCGAATGCTGGTCTTGATTCAGGGAGTGAGAGGTTAAGATAAATTATTTAAGTGCTAATTGCAATCGGTTCCTGAGTTGCTTGATCTCCAGCACGGAAGGTAGGTTCCTCCCTTTCTGGAAAGTTAGGTTTTTAACTAATCCTTTCAAGAAATCGGGTATACAACTTATGGTGTTACAGACAATAATACGAATGTTAGGATTTAGAGT
This sequence comes from Typopeltis vanoorti, assembly GCF_054136105.1. Taxonomy (NCBI): domain Eukaryota; kingdom Metazoa; phylum Arthropoda; class Arachnida; order Uropygi; family Thelyphonidae; genus Typopeltis; species Typopeltis vanoorti. Next base: position 137,136,391 of record NC_143554.1, on the reverse strand, counting down.
CACGAGATGGCAGCACTTATTTCTAGTACTGTATATCTTGAAGAGCTTTGATCTATTGATTGTTTTGGGCTCACTATCAATAAATGCTTGAAGGATGGAAACTGGCTCTTCAGTAGTCTGCAAAATTTAGCGATAAAGGAGCTCCATTACTTTCTTGGGGAATTAAAGGCGTTAGAAGATTTTTTAATCCTTTAATATATTTTCATTCTGTAAAGAGAGTAGGCACTCTTTTATCCCTAAATAATTTTTGGAGATTGATGAGCACTGATCAGCTATGACCAGCGGTTGAACTCAAGTTTATCAGTGATTTTAATGGTGCCCTTCCTGGTCTGGATATGGCAAACGATTGCCACCATCTCGTGGTCATTAATCATGATTCATTTATTGTTTGATATAAAACTTTTCTGAGTTTTGTGTTTAAAAGTCGCGTTTCCTAGAGAAAAAAAAAAAAACCTACCTACCAATGCCATACACTAGCTAACTTGGAAACCTGCTGAAAAAAGGTTTAGGAAAATGTTTCTGCAGTTAGACTACTGGGATCGAACGGATAACTCTTTCTCTAGTTGTCTAACATTAGACAGAGTGAGAAATGTTTCAGGGACGTAATGGATGCAGTGGTTACAGGAAGTACGGCCAAAACAACTAAGGCGATACAGTCAGTGTATCATTCACATTAAGTCTGTCAATTGTATGCATTCCTGTTTCTTTTTTTTTTTTTTTGTTTGTTTTGGGGCATGAAAAATAAGAGTTTCTGTAGGAAAAGTCTGCCACTTGAATATGAATGTGTGTGTGTGTGTGTGTGTGTGTGTGTGTAATAATGCTAAATTTTTTTCTTGCCCGTTTATTTAAAGTTAAAGGAAACAAATCACTATTTTAAAGATACCAAGCAATTTTATAAGCTATGTTTTAATCCTTTTTCCCAAGTAAGCAAGCAGACAAGTAAGTCAAGTGCTTTGCATTAGGGGAAAATACTAAAGAAAGTGATTGGAGTTTACTCCACCCTTAGCACGAGTTGCCTCAGACTTGCACTACGTGCAGGCGCAAACTTGACTTACTTGTCTATTTGCTTACTTGGGATAAAGGATTAAAACCTGGCTTATAAAATTGCTTGGTATCTTTAACATAGTATATATCCAAGGTAAAGAACTTTCTACAAATCACTATTTATTTATTACTATTCCAAATAAGTATTTATAAAATTTCAATAAATATTAATGATCTTTTTTATAATTTTAATAAATGAATTAATATTTTAATTAAACAGTGATTGTATAATTGTTACTACTTGTATAAAATAACTGTTAAAATAAGGACTCCAAAATATTTTTCGAAGGGTTACCTATATCATTCAGTTGATTCTGATCGGAAGTACACTGTCCGATTATTGTGCTGCAAGGGCAAATCATGTTGGCGTTACAGTATTTGGAATTGCGGAAAGTGAATATAAGTGACTACCTCATTGAGCTGATCTAGTACCTCGGAGTCACTAGACAATCATGTTACTATATTACATCAAGCATTAACCGCAACCGACACTAGCACTATAATAGTAATGAAGACATCTCTTCTGGTACCAGACTTTACAGGATGGACGAAACATAAGGTAACGTCTTGTAAAACACTGTTTTAGTTTTAATATTCTTACACACTTTGTCTCCTGAATCATGCTATAACAATTGATAGTTCCTAAGAAGCAAGTGGTTTTGTAAGAATTTTTATTTCTAATAAGTAAATGAATTTATATCATACTTAATTGCTAAGTTTACAATTTTCCCCTGGGCTTATTTAAGTTTCTGGAGCTTAAAGAAATTTTATGCACATATTTCACTTGTAAATAACAAACATAAGAACTACTATTTATCCATAATAGTCAGTACAATTTATTACTTTAGCAAACTTTCCTCATCCTGGAGTCTGTACCTCCATACATTACTTTTTTGATATCTGTCCATCAGTCACTGTCGTATTCACATCACCAATTTAATATCTATTCCAATTTGTTCCAATTTGCATAACAGTATTCCGTGGGGTATCCTGTCAAACGCCTTAGCAAAATGCAGCGGGTTCACTGTGTAGCCATTCCCCATGTCTAACTCAGCTGTCACTCTATTATAAAAAGTTAATAAATCACTAAGCAAGACCAACGTTTAACAAAGCCACGTTGTCCCCCTCTCATAGTGTATCATATTCTTATCCACCCATTCCTGAATTCTGTCTTTAGCTAACTTTTCCAATAGTTTTACTACTACTTCCGAGATAGTGATTGGTCAGTAATTTTTTACCACAGTCTTAGAGCCTCCTTTATGCAAAGGAACTATTTTACCCCTCTTCTACTCTCTCTAAAGATCTTACCAGAGCTTAATTGTAAGTTAAACAGACTAGTAAGAGGCATTGTCAATTCCTTTGCACATTCACGCAATACCAGAGCTGATTTTCCATCCAAAACAAAAGTAGTATTTAAGTTCTGCAATATTCCGAGTATCTCTGATTCATTAACTTCAGTTCTCATATCAGGTACTGCTACATAAGACACAAATATCCTACTTGGGTGATAGACTTTTGAAAAGTTGCCACTCGGTAACTCAGTAATTATAAAATATCACTATTTTGCTTAACATATGTTAATTTTAATAAAAATAAGTAAATTAAAAAAAAATTCATTCACCTATAAGAGAACTTAATTATTCCTTTTATTTGCCACCTAGCAAAAGAATTATTTGGAAGTTCCTGCCAAGGTCATACATTAAAATATAAAACTCTACTATTGGTATCCAAGCGCCAGATATTTAAGTAGGACCTTCCTTCGTATAAATGAATACAATATATGGACAGAAAAGTTACATTTAGATTAGCAAATTGCATAGAGGGCGTCACAGTCTCAACCAAAAATATTAGAGGAAAAGATCCTAGGAAAGAATGTTCTTTATTTTAATGATATCGACAGATAATAAACCCACGATTTGTTAATTTGGTGAATTAATGTATGCAAAGAAAAAGTAGCTTTCTGTTTCGAGGATTTCATGAACTGTAAGTACATCGTTTTATCACTTATATAACTGAACAACACTTAGATCATTTTTAGTGCTAATAAAGCACTAAAATATTTTTAGTATGTCTTTGATATGTTACTTTGTAGAGTTTGAATTACACATAAATCTTAAGTAAATTAGAATAAAACGCTTTGATATTTGAGAAATAAAGAAAATGCAGTATAATATATTACAAAATATCATTAATTGATGTTAAGTGACACGGAAATGTATGGATTCTAGTATCGCTGCTGTATGTAGATTTTGAGATGGGAATGATTCACTCAGTTATTTTGAGAAATATTTTTTTGAGATGTTTTGACTACTTTTATCCTTTTACTAACCGGGTTAAATCCCATTTTTTTTGTAACACAGTTTATTTCAAAATTTTAATTTGTGTTAGAATTCACAAAATATTATATTGGTGCCTTGCTTATCTGGATAGTAATACGATATGGAAATTGTATTGATCCGAACAAAGAAAAAAAAAAACAAACAAACTAGCATACGACGTTTGACAGAGATCCTGATGAAATTCATTAAACTCTAAAAGGAGGGTCTGGGTAGGATTTTGCTTCAAATTTCTCAAATCTGTGGCTGGTTTATTAATTTAATATAGGCTTTTCTATGACAACACTTAATTGTTAGAAATTACTGTCATTCCTGCTCGCTTAATATTAAAAAGATGCCTTCTTTCTCATTTTGTTTGGTTCTGCCCTCATTATTGGTTTCAAGTATCATATTCGCATATTCCGAAGGAATGGAAGGAATGTATGGTAATTCCATTGCACAAGGGTATTCAACTATCGACCAATTAGTGTCTCAGGAGTGGCGGTGAAGATTTTGGAAAAATTGGTTAGGGCCCTCATTCAGAAATGGGTTGACAATGAATCTCTACTTTGCAATGAACAACATGGGTTTACTAAGGGAAGATCATGTTTCAGCAACTTGCTCACATTCAATAAAGATGTTACCATTGAACAAGACAAGGGGAATGGATACACCATGATACTTTTGGATTTTGCTAAGGCTTTTGACAGAATACAGCATGGCAGACTGCTGCATAAATTGGAGAAAATGGGTTTGGGTTATACAATATTAGCATGGATAAGAGGATGGCTGATTGACAGATATCAAAAAGTGTTATATACGGGGGATCTGAGTGTTCAAGGTTTAAGGTTTTTTTATTATAAATATAACCAAGATCTAGTTAGTAAGATACGGGAGGAGCATGGGGCAACTCCAAGGTTTGCCTGTGCCACCATCTCTTTACATAATAATTTTATATTATATAATAATATAATATCATTATACCCACTGAGGATATATATCATTATACCCACTGAAGACATTATATTATACCCACTGAGGATATATCAGGAATTTGTTGTAGCTTCTGTAACATGAGGAGAAAATCACATCCGAAATAGCTATTTGTCTATTTAATAATAATAATAATAATAATAATAATAATAATAATAATAATAATTATTATTATTATTATTATAATCACATCATACGCATTCTGCGCAGACTACAGACTTAACAGGCTACAATGGTTGCAAGATAAAATGATGAAACTGATATTCTGGGAACAACCCAATCTTATGCAGGAAGCATGGACAAAACACAAAATATTTAAGGTGAAACACTTATGCCACTACACAGTCATGTTAAAACACTACTACAGCCCAACATATAGAGTAACCAGAACAACATCAAATAACAAGACCACAGTCAACAAACTACATAACATATAAGTACAACAATCACAATGGCAAAGCCACCCGAAACTTCTACGTACCTGACATGATAAACAAACTGCCGTTCGACAACAGGAACCTAGGAACATATGAAAATTAGAGCAATTCCTGTTTCTCTCTCCCCCACCACACATACACACACACAAACCTATGACAACCCCCCCTCTCAAAAACTATCACTACAAGAACACAAAGAAACAAATACACCATGTCTAAATCCAACCCTATTTGCACAAAAAAAAGAAAAAAAAAGTTAAGCTGTAATAGCAGTCGAAGTCTTTCAAGCACGTACCAACAAACAGTAAAATCAACACCTGGCTTGTGACCACTATAGGAACACAACCATGAAACCACCACCCTCTGTCATCTATTATCTTCCTCAGATAAGCTCTGCTAAGCTTCGAGGAAGAAAATTACTAACTTGCAAGTATCTGTTATACACACTTGTAATGCGTTATAAATATTATACACATATAATTACTACAGCAACTATGTATGCAATTCATCTGAGACATAAAAAAAAATTCTTAAAAAAAAACAAAAAATAATTATTATTATAATCCTTATTGTAAATACTGTAAATATTATTACTGTATGTAACTTATACTGAGACATAATAAAATGTTAAAAATTACTATTATTATTATTATTATTATCATCATCATCATCATCATCATCATCACCACCACACCGGATGTTTTATTGATGGTAGTAATAGGTGAAGGATAAATTTGGGGAAACAATGAATGGTGATCTCCTGCGTACAGCAAACAATATCCTAATAGTTTGGGGAAAAGATTTGTCTGAAACACCGGTGCATTTTGTTCAGGATTACATTTTTAATATGGTCATTAATGTATTATGAAAATTTAGAAGTATGAGAAGAAGAAATATAAAGGAATCTCATATCACAATTTAGAGGATATTGATTATGCAGGTGAGATAGTTTTAATATAGCAAATACATTAATATACAGGTAAAGTGAGAAGTATTATAGAAGGTATTTAACTTGAAATAAAACAAAAGGTCTTAAACTGAATTTACCAAAATACAGTAGAAAAAGTTAAGTTTTATATGACTTAAATGTTCATACTGAAGATGGCACTAACAATGATATACTAAATCTCTGCTGGTTAAGTAAGTAAACATTTTTCTTCTTCCTTGCCTTTACTGTGACTTTCTGTATGATGTTGAAGAAAGTTTTTTTTTTTTTTGTAATTCATGTTGAAGAAAGTTTTTTTTTTTTTTGTAATTCATTAGAATTAGCATCACAGGGCCAGAGCTTTGTTTATTTTCTTAGGACTGCAGAAGATTTTTATAGTTCTTATTAGAAAACATGAGTGAAGAAGAAGAGAAAGAAGTCCCTAAAGAGCATGAAGAGGAAGAAATCCCTAAAGAGCATGAAGAGGGAGTAGTCCCTAAAGAGCATAATCACCAGAAAAGCCCTTTCACAGTGGTCAGATGTTCCTTTTGTCCAGAGGAGTTTCCAAAAAGTGGTATTAATGTAAGTAATTTCATCAGCATTGTTAATGAAATAAGAAATTCCCCAGTTTTTGCAAGGAATTAGTTTAAAGATAACTAGTTTTTTTTTTTTTTTTAGCGATTTTGTTAATTATTATTGTCGTTGTTGTAGTCAGTCTTCTATTGCGAAGGCTCCAAATGGACATAAATTCTGCGAATTATCCAAATTTTTATTATATATTATGTAACTTACCTATAATATTACTTTGAAATATTTAGAAAGAAAGGAAAACAAACCCTACAGTCCAAGACGAACTAACTCAGTACTGACAAAATAAACTGTGGTCAGCTTTTTTTTTTTTTTTTGTGTGACTTTGATCTTACGACAGGTTCGTAAATCTATAGTATATTAGTACCATGGGTCAGCTAAGGATTTTTTTCCTCATTTTGATATTTTTTGCATAATCCGAAACCCTCTTTATGGAACCTTTTTTTCAAGCCACTTCCGAATATTCTTAAGCCGCTTAGGAATATTCGAAAAATGTGAATATTAGGAGGATGTGAGACCACCGGGCCAGTGGTCTCACATCTGGCGATGAAAATCGTTCCCGCCATGGAATTCTAACCCAAAGCCTGTTGGTTATGAAGCGAATATGCTGACCACTTGGCAACACGATATTCACAATCCCAAGTATAGTTTGGAATAGATATATTCAGGGTCATAATTTGTAATCTTTCCATACTCTATCTTTTCATTCTTTTTGTTTTTTTCGTCAGTCATCATCATTAGAATTTCCTGATATGTGCCCTTAATAGGTGTACAAAATACTTTGATAGTCAACACAATTAGATTTACCTTAATGCTAGCTTTCCTATCAGTAGTTTCTTTTAAATTAATAGGTCTCCAGTATTGTCAAGACTTCAGTGGATCAGAAATCAAAACTGATTTCTGATCCACTGCTAACTGCAAACTGCATCAATCACCTAGTTTTTGGTCAGTCTCTTTTTGCTAATTTTTTTCTGTCGCATTCATTCACTTTAGATTAGCTTTACCCACACATTTTTTGAATGATAGCAATAATATCAAGTTCTTATCTAATATCTTCATTTGTAATATAATCTGTCGGCATGTATTCAGTCCTCTAATTTTTCTCGGAAATGTCATGTCTCTCTAGTCTCTAATCTTAGATCAACTGTTTTATTTTTAATCCAATTCTCTGATCCATATGTTAAAAGTGGTTTGAACACTGTTTTGTATACTGCTAGTTTATTTTTGGCTAACTTTTCTCTGTTTTTCATATAAATTTATGCAGCTGGCTTCTCCCCTTGTTGAGCTGTCTCTTCACTGCGGGCCTTAAATTAGTGATAGCCTTGGACCAGCTATCTCTGATTGGCTACCAGGGGAGATTGAACTGCCCATTCAGTCTCCAAAAGTTAGATAGTGGTAAACGGCCTCGCCTATTCCCTATAAGGGAATAAAAGGCGTTAGCTATTTTTTTTAACAGTTGTGTCTAAGACATGTAATTAATGTTTATTGTTGCTCGGCTGTTTTAATAATTTTCATCGTTTCAGACCAAATACTTGTATGTTGTAACAGTTATTGCTTATTTAAAGATCATATAGACTGATTAGATTTATTTAGACGTCTAATCTTTCTTCACGAAGAGTTATCCTAGAATGAGGGAGTAGCTTGGAGAATGCCCCATAGATGACTGTAACGACGTAAACACCATCAAATGGAGATTCTTCAGTGTTAGTGACTGGACATGAGCACTGTTTTAGACATTAAACTGTAGAAATTTTACTTTCTCTTTTTTACAATATCCACCACCAATCAACAACAGAGAACTAATGCTCTACCAATAAACAAACACACTTATCTTGTATGGAAAATACAAAAAAAATCACCAATTCGAAATCAGACTGTTTATACACAGTTTGTTTTACATACATCTGATTGATCAATTTGTCGTTTCCTGCATCTACTAAGACTCGTTCGAAATAGTGCAGGCTACCATAACACATTTCATTTTAATGTTTGATATCGTTAACTTTCCAAACAGCAGTTTTTGATATAGACTTATAAACCCGATAACTGACCGATGAGGATATGGGATTTTATTTTATTTTAGGTGCAAAATGAACCTCCATAGAGGTTCATCTCGCGTGTGATGATTTATCAGACGCCTGCAATGTCTTGAAAAAAATTCATATCTGGTTTCTATAGCGGTTTCCAGAAAAATAAATAAGTAAATAGTTTATCTTCCTCCTATCTTTCAGTGGTAGGAATCGCCTAAAAAAATTCTCATTGCATATTAAGTTTCGAGATCATGCTCCAATTTATTATTTTAGACTTGAAATTATGTTAAAATATGGTTGAGAGTTTAGTTTGTTTCTTTAGCTTTACAATCCCCCCCCCCCCCTCAACAGATGACTGCTTGGAATTAGAATATATGGTTTTATTAGCCTTCTCGACATGTATATTTTTTTCTCCCTGTGCAACAGGTACACCATTGCGCATGTGAAAATATAGAAAAATCGGATTTTTTTTTCTTTTGTTTCCTTCTTTTTTGTCATTATTTCTTTAGGATCACGAAGATCTTTGTGGCTTTAACGAAACGCCTTGTGAAAAATGCGGCGCCAAAGTGAAAGACGAAAATATTGAATGGCATACCAACTATGCATGTCCGAAGATAGTCGTCAGTTGTCCTTGCTGTAAGGAGCAGTTGGAAAAACGAAACATTCCTGTAAGCATTAGAGTGTTTAGATAAAATGTAATTATTAAGTGGTAATAAGAAATATATTTTGAAGTGAATGCTAAAATGTAAAATACGATTATAATTGTAATACATCTTGCCCTTTTGCTCGTTCAATAATATAAATGATCACTAAGAATCGTAATGATTATATTATAGGATTCTGCTGCTCTGAGAAGCGGATGTTATCGCAACGGAAACCATTGTTGAATTAATCAGTTTCACGTGGTGGTGCTAGGGTTTTATATTCAGAAGTTTCCTGGCCTTAAGAGGCAAAGGGACTTTCATACAGACAGACAAAACCAGTGTACAAACAGTTCTGTTTGTGTACTGGATTTTGCAGTTTGAAAAGGTCATTCCTTCCTTCGTATAATAAATGAGGGCACTATTTGCTAATCAGGACGTGTGTCACTTTATGGTTCCAGCTATTCATCATTCAACTTAGAAAATAATTGCATCATTTGTTTGTTTATTTATTTAAAAACACGCCGATCAATGTATTTTTAGGTGCAATATTAAGAGTCACCACAGTGACTTTATAACTTTAAATCAAAACTAAAACGAAAACAGGTGAGTTTTAAGGATTCATTTTCTCTTCAGATACTCTACAGTTATGTAGAGTATCTGAAGAGAAAATGAATTATTATTATTATTTTTTTTTATTGTTGCTCTCATTCACGAAAGGATGTAAATGTATCATAAATTTAGTACGTAGTACGCTGAGGGTTAGAAAATTTGGAAGCCCTTCTTAAGAGATCTGAGATGCTACTTGTCAATCAGCTTCAGGCTTCCAAATAAGGGGTCACGTAAAAAACGATAGCGCCGAATAGGAACCCGAGAACTGGACCGTTACATTAGAAGCCTAAAGATGTCCAGACCGAGTTGTTTTGGTTCTTACGTTTTCTGAAAAATTCGGCCCAATAAAATGATTGGGCCGAATAGACATCTGTATAGATGACACAGACATAGACATTTGTTTAGATGTCTATGAAGGGAAACTTCTGTATAGATATCGGTCAACCAGATTCGACCAGATTTGGAATTTCAAGATGTACTAGAATTAACTAAAAACACCCCCAAAAACAATTGTTTATTAATTTCTCTAGATTTCATGTTCCTTGTGTGGGGCTTTCTTCAATGAAAAAATACATAAATTAAGATATTAAAATCAGAGCCAATTTCTGCACCATTGTATCAAAACAGTCAGCCGGATTATAAAAGAGAGAGAGAGAGAGAGAGAGAAGAAAGTAAAATGCCGGGCTGACTGTTGTGTTGAGAAAAGAGATTAAAAATGGATTACTTTGAGGATTAATCTCGATAACGCTTTATGAGACGACACTCACTCTCACTCGAAAAATATGGAGATTCCCTGAATCTCTGACGGTATCCATTGCCAAGGTCTTTCTAACTAAAAGTGAAATGTACATATTTGGAAATGATGCGGGAGATGTACACACTCATACTAACTTCTTTAGAAATCACGACCTATGCGTTTATTTTCTCAACACCTACTAGTGAGACTTCCAGCAGGTACATCTGACTGAATAGTTTATTCAGCCAGATGTACGTATTTGCGTATTTGTTTTCTTACTTGAGCAAATACAAGAGATTATTTGTTTTCTTACTTGTAAGTTTGATAGAATGACACCATTTAGCTTTTTATCAATCTTCTAATCTATCGCCTCTTTAAGCCGAATGCTGGAAAAGGTGAAATGGTAGGACTCCCCTGATGTCCTTCATAATTCTGAAACAATGTTCATTCTGTATGTTCGAGGAAATTGGGTAGGGAAGCGAGAATGTGTTGTATAATATGTAAGTAAAACCAACTCTGTGGACTTGAATTCTATTGCCCAGACATGACTTTTACAGGAGATAGGAGACACTGCCTATCTCCTGTAAGAAAATTAGTAGTGATACACTGGGCGATAGAATTAGTCCACAGAGTTGGACTTGACTTACTCGTATTACTCCAATCATTTCCTCGTTGTGATGAGTTAATGTGAGCCTCTGTATTCCAGTCGATATTGACAATGCCTTTTGGTTGAAAAGGTCTGTCGAATCCTGTCAAAGATGGGAAGAACTTTTAAACGCGCAGTTTACAGAAACAACTGTTCAGTAGGCATAAGACTAATCATCTTGGTTAATAAAAAAAATAAATTATGAAAGCTAAAGACATATATTGTAAACCATAACGGCTTGTAATACCACTGATGAGTGATGGGGTGTCAGGTAATATATCTGATACTAACAGTCCCACAAACGTAAAGGACAGGCAGAAGTTTCGGTTGCTGAAGAACCATTGAACTTCATTGAAATTCAGGATGCATTCAGATTATGTGACCTAAACATGTTTCAACTTTAGACTTGCGGTGTACTAGGAAGACAAACAAAAGAAGTGCAAATTTATCTTTAGAAAAGTAGACAATTGATTTTTTTTTTTTCGTTTTGCGAATTCGATAAATAAGATTTATGTTTGTGTTGCTGAATAGTTATGTGATGGACGAGTTTATTTACAACTACAAAACCGATTGTTGAAAATTGTCCTTAAATAATAACAAAAATTAAATAAGTCTAGTATATTGAATTGTCCTACCTGTAGCACATGGATGGCATCGTTTAGGATACACCAGCAGTGCATCATTTACCAAACTTATAAAGCATCACAGTATTTCACCATTTTTTAATTTTTCTTTTTATCAACTTCAATATACACTATTGGTTTGCCTGTGGTTACAATTACAGATTACTGCGTTTGTCGATCAAAATGTTGATAAACGGACACAAGTATTTTGGCCCTTCCTCCACTAAAATTGCAATCAATTTTTGTAATGAAATTTGGTCACCGTTTGGTTGACATGCTAACTCATCCATCTGGCATCTTCTGAAAGACGTTAGCTCGATGGGCGATCTATCCGTAGATTAATGGAAGTTATTACTTATGCGTACCTGATAGACAATAGTCAACTGGCGGAGAACTTAAAACTAATGATCAATCCTTCACTCTACAATAGTGATTCACATTAACTGTGGTCAGTTGGTCTTGGTACTGCAAGCAGTATTTTTGTTATGAGCTTCTGTGGACATTAACGTCACCAAATATATAGAAACGAGATTGTCTGTAGTGTATACAGTACCATTGATGGCTTCTCTTCATGCTGCAAGGAGAAAAACATATGCAAGTAGCGGAGTGGTGGAATACCACTTTAGAACCAAGTCGATTGCGAGATAATATACTGCATTCTATAACTGAGGTTCTATGAATAAAATATGTGGCAACTGCGAACTTTTCATTTCGAAGCAGATTCTACGGATGCACATTTCAAATCTTACCTTGACCAAGAATTGAAAAGTTGCCTTTCCTATATTTAAATAGTATCAACGGCTAGTATCTGTGTATCTGTGCAGAATTTTCAGATACATCTTCGCTGTCTTTGTAAGTAATTCAGTATTCCTCTTTTGTTTTATTAAAAGAACTTTCATTATGAATACTGCGATTTAAAGCTTCACGAGTAGCTTGTACTAAGAGAGTTGTAATTGCATAGCTTGATAAAGAGCCCATACTCAACGTAGATCAGTGACAAGGATATGAAAACATCGAACTATCCAAACTGTCTGATTAATCAGATGGCGTACCAAATCAGTTAAAATTAAAGTGATAAGGTAGTTTGAAATGACACTGCTGTCTTACGTACATCATTTGTACGTAAGACAGCAGTGTAAATCTATTGTTTTCTTTTCCTCCCACAGAGTCATAAACGAACTTGTGATTTAGCTGCAGTGAAATGCGTGAATTGTGATGCCAGAATGTGTCGTAAATATCTTTCGGAGCATATCAATTACGAGTGTCCCGAGACAGAGATCAAGTGTCCTACCTGTGGGAAATTCTTCCAATGGAAATCAAGTGAAGTAAGTGGATTTTTTTTTATTGCCTTTTCTTTTCATGTAAAGGTTTGATGTCAAAATGTGAGATGGTTCAACCAGATCGATTGTAAGGGATGTAAAATGAGACTTTTGCCTTCATTTACAAGCCAATTAGTACGTTGCATTTGGCAACGATTATGGATTTGCCACGTGAGACACTTTCACGTAGCAGTTAGCTTATAACGCTGGAAGCAACACGTCTCACGTTGTATTATGAGAATGGTATATTAAGACAGCGATTAATTCCTGAATATTGAAAATGTTTTTTTTTTTTTGTAAGCTATTTTGTTTATTAGTTTTTTTAGATCCCAAACATTAAATTTCTTTCACATGCAGAAAGCTAATTCCAGTATTAAGTGGCAGATCGGAAAGTAGTAGTAAGCAATTTGAACAGAATTCCTGGATTAACCACAGGCTCGTCCAAACACCATCAAATAACAAATCTTATAATGAGAAAATGCAAACTTTTTTAAAATTACCGGATCTAATAACTAGCTTTTATAATGTCAGGACTGTGCCTTTTCATCTACAGAATCAAAATATCTTAAATATGCCTTTAATGTTTTGATTACCAGGCAGTAAAGAGAAATCTCACATTTTAGGTTTAAAACTCACTGACTAGTAATATAAATTACTAGTCAGTGAGTTTTTTTTTTTTTTTTAAAAAAGGGACAGTAATGACATAAACCAATCACGTACGGGAAGACAGGTTCTTCAGCCTATGGTTTGGACCATCTGATTAGGTAAAGTAGTACAGAGCCATCACGTTTTTTTTCAACTGATGGTAAGTTCATATACTGAGCGGGCATGGTTTTTCCTTTCTGAAACTCAGATTTTATCCCGTAAAATAGCACTCCATCTATCATATTCCAGTCTTTTGGAATGTCTAACTTCGAGTTTTCTTCTTTGAACCATCTTGAAAAAAAAAAAATTGAAAATGAGACAACTTTCAAGCCTTATCCATTTTTATATATAAATTTTGCCATCATATTTTCATATATTATATTTAATTTATATCATGCTCTTCCGGCTGAATTATGAGAAATTAACAAGACAGCGAAATATGGGCCTGGCTGAATTGAAGTTACCAACCCCAGTACAATAATTCCATTCATTCACCAATTTCAGAAGCTTTTGAAATTAGTGAATGGAATTTGGGCTAATAACATCTCGCCAAATGTTGAATAGTATTATTGCATTATTTAGTCTTTTATGGTCAAAACGTCCATTGGCCGTGCTAGTAACGAACTGCATACAATTCTCCATAAAGTTTTGGATACACAGCTACAGCTCTATCTATATAGACTTCAACAGTGCATCACACCAGATATGTCTATGATGTAGAATTGCAGACATCACATTATGCACCTTAATATACCCGGATGTTATGTTCTCACATATCATATCAATTTAAAAAAAAAGAAAAAAAAAGTTAGGCTTTCATATGTTGTATATTTTATATAATTTCACTTGCTTAATACATTTTAAGGTACACCCCAGACAAAATAAGATTTATTATTACTTTATAGAGCTGGTGTATATAAAGCCTATGTGATAGCGCTAAGAAATTCGTATGTTTTGGTTTTATGCAGGACCACGACAAACTATGCAGCCCTCCAGTGGCAGATGGTGGAGATGACTTGAACGCTGATATTGAGCAAAATTCTGAGATGCGTTCAGAATGGCCTGAACAGGGAGATCTGCCGTGGGATAAGGAGTTTTACAAAGAAGAAATTGCAGTAAGTCGTATATAAATTGAATAAAGAATTTTCATTCAGTATTATATGATGGGCAGTGTAAATGATTACGCATTCATAACTCATAATTCTAACAGTCTCAACGATTGTTCCAGTGGAATATTGAAACCGATATTCATTTTCAAGCATATGAAACATCATTTATGTGTGTATGTTAAAGATATTTGCTCTTAATTTCTCTATTGATTCAAATCAAGAGCCTGACATCTATTCGCGTATATTTTCAGATGATGAAGAAGGAAAATGAAGAGTTGAAGGAAAAACTGAAGACAATTGAGGTTTGTGAACCATAAAAAGTAAAAATATTTTCCTAATTTTTTTTGGCACTTGATCTGCAGAATAAAAAAAAGCTTATAGGTTTAATGCTAGTTTCCGAAGTGTTTTTTTTATTTATTTATTTTTATGGTTTACATAAACCTTTCGTTGGTGTAAGCCACGTAAACAATCATAAAGGTCAGCAAAGCAATAATTTATGCTTAAAAATGGTTTAATTTATCCAAAGGACTGAAAACGTAATTATTTTTTTCAGAAAAGTCCAAGTATGGAAGCATAGTTTTTAAAATCAAGCAAATGTTTCATTTTGTACGATCTCTGCTGGTTCTTGAAATCTTTCAGAATATCAATAAACTGAGCACAGTAGTTCTGTATTGTATTTCTAAGCGCGTAGCTTTTCAAATTCGTATGTATGAAGGCTTGGCATGTATTTATTGTAATTAATATTTATATTGTGGATTGTTTTGATACTTGAAAAAAAAAGAACTCGTTGAAGTGCTTGTATATATATTAATCAATACTAATTACATTAGCAACATTGCCTCTTATGTTGCTTGTCATGGGAATGCACTTAACGTGGACGGTGGAAGGAGCTACTTATCGATTTATGAAAAATTGAAAATAATGTGCCTTACAGAATGGCGCCTATTGTTTTTATTTTGATTCCCATAGAAAAATTAATTCCATTCCATCATGGAAGATAAAGTGTAGTTTTTTTTCCCTTTCTCTCCCCCCCCCACAAAAAAAGACTTGACTTAACACCTGTTATATTCGTTTTGTCCGATAGTTCGTACACATATGACTCCGCTCTAGCTGAACGAATTTTAATGAAATTTGGGATTTTTTACTACAATTTGTCGAATGTTTTCAATTTTGATTGAAATCTCACCATCCATTTTCGTAACAAATTCAGGCAAATAATTTGAAGATGCAAAATATATTTTAGTCGAAATTAGAGAGATGCGGGATTGGAGCGGGGCAGAGAGTAAAAACTGTTACTTTTATAACGTTTCAAGGGCTTTCAACTGTAGTCGAGTACCGTTGCATGAAATTCTGCCTTGAGTTTATCGTCAGCATGATTAGAGCATTGAGTTTCAGATTGATTCTATACGAAGATATCCAGGAAGAAGTCATTATCATCATCATCATCATCATCATATTTCTATCTTGGAGCCTATTACGGTCTCTTTCCATCTTTTATATTGTCTTCCAACTGATCTCTTCCCCACGGGTTTATATTCGAGGATTTGTTTGGTGATTCTACTATTGTCCATTGTTCCATTGTGCTGTTTCCATTTCCATCTACATCTCTTTCTTTTAAGGTTACACGGTGATCAGCATTCATATTTACGAATTTAGGGCCACAAAACACACGTGTTGAAATGATTATTTTACTAATTATTAATAAAATAACACTTGACGTTTCGACCCCTGTGTCGAGGTCATCATCAGAAAGATACATGTGTATAGGGAACCAACCTACATGCTCTTGCACTCTATACTGGTAAATTAAATCTACGCTGTTAATTAATCTTTTTCTTAGCTGACCTCTAGCGATAATAAAATAAAATAAAATAAAATAAAAATTGAAAAAAATTTAATAAAATAAAATAAAAAATTAAATAAATAAATAAAAAAATATAATAAATAAATAAAAAAATATAATAAATAAATAAAATAAATAAAAAATTACACTAAACTCTGCTAAAGTCCTCATGTACTAAGATTCTTCTGGATTTGTACAGTTCAGATTGTTATACTATGATTTTCTTCAGGACTTGTACAGTTCAAGTTGTTATGGAATGTTAAGAAAAAAAAAAAAACTACACCAAATCTTCTTGTAGTGGGATTTTTCTTTGGCTTGTTCTGGTTGCTATAAAGGTTCAAGATGGGTCCTTCACATTCTTGGAATGGTTAGGCTATCATTTTTGTTCAGATTTGGGTTATGTTTGAGCATTTCACATGCTTCTTTAAATTTCCTCTCGAACCAGGTTTGGGTGCGGTGTAGGGACTTGGTATTTTTCCAATCAATTCTGTGGTATGTTTGGAGTGTGTGGTCAGAAAGGTCGGTTTTTCCAAAATGGAGGAATTTAATGTGTCGTTTGTGTTCGTCCTTCCTAAATGGGATGGTTCGCCCTGTTTCCCCTATGTATGGTAGGTTACATGTGCATTGTATTTTGTATACCACTGGGAGGGTGGGTTCAGTGTGGAAGAGGATCTTTGGAAGAACTGAGTAGGTGTCTTAATTTTGTCGGGAATTTAAAGGTGGTTTTGAGGTTGTATTTGTGTAGTGTTCTGATTATTTTTTCGGAAATGCCTCTAACATAAGGTATAGCAATAGCATTCTTGAAATCTTTTTTGTTTTTACTAGTATCTCAGTGGAGGATCTTGTGAATAGTTTTTTTTTTGCTGTATCCATTTTTTACGAATGTATGGTTGATGATCTTGTAGTCTTGGTTTAGAGCTTGTTCATTTGAACAAATAGTTTGAGCTCTGTGTTTAAGGATGCTTATGACACCTAGTTTTTGTGTTGGGTGGTGATAAGAATTTTTGTGTATGTACTGACGTGTGTGTGTAGGTTTGCGGTAGACTGAGGAGAGACAGCCTGAGGGAAGACGTGTGACGAGTGTGTCTAAGAACGGAAGAGAGTTGTTGTTGTTTTTTTTCTATTTTAATGGTGAATTGAATGCATTTGTGTTGTTTGTTCAGGTGGCTAAGGAATGTATTTAGTGCTTCGCGGCCGTGGGGGTCATATGGCGAAAATATCGTCGACGTATCTGAACCAAATTTTGTGGTTTAGTCACACTGACTCTAGAGCTCGTTGCTCAAAGTCTTCCATATAAAAGTTAGCAATTGGGGGGGGTTGTATGGGGGGTCCCATGGTTGTACCCTCTTTTTGAAGGTAAAAATTGTTTTGCCACACGAAATATCCGGAGCGGAATATGTGGGCAAAGAGGGCCGTGATTTATAAACAAAATTAAAAACATTACACTCAACGACCAAGATTTATTAGTCAGCTTTGACATAACTTCACTTTTCACCAATGTCCCGATCAATGATACTATCTTGCTTCTACATAACATATTTCCACACGACATAACGGCCCTCTTTGCCCACATACTCCACGCCGGATATTTGATATTTCATGTGGCAAAACAATTTTTACCTTCAAAAAGAAGGTATAGCCATGGGATTCCCCCCCCCCCCCCCAATTGCTAACTTTTATATGGAAGACTTTGAGCAACGAGCTCTAGAGTCAGCGTGCCTAAACCCCAAAATTTGGCTCAGATATGTCGACGATATTTTCGCCATATGACCCCCACGGCCGCGAAGCACTAAATACATTCCTTAGCCACCTGAACAAACAACACAAATGCATTCAATTCACCATTGAAATAGAAAAAACAACAACAACAACAACTCTCTTCCGTTCTTAGACACACTCGTCACACGTCTTCCCTCAGGCTGTCTCTCCTCAGTCTACCGCAAACCTACACACACACGTCAGTACATACACAAAAATTCTTATCACCACCCAACACAAAAACTAGGTGTCATAAGCATCCTTAAACACAGAGCTCAAACTATTTGTTCAAATGAACAAGCTCTAAACCAAGACTACAAGATCATCAACCATACATTTGTAAAAAATGGGTACAGTAAAAAAAAACTATTCACAAGATCCTCCACTGAGATACTAGTAAAAACAAAAAAGATTTCAAGAATGTTATTGCCATACCTTATTAGAGGCATTTCCGAAAAAATAGACAGAACACTGCACAAATACAACCTCAAAATCACCTTTAAACTCCTGACAAAATTAAGACACATACTCAGTTCTTCCAAACATCCTCTTCCACACCGAACCCATTCTCCCAGTGGTATACAAAATACAATGCACATGTAACCTACCATACATAGGGGAAACAGGGCGAACCATCCCAATTAGGAAGGACGAACACAAACGACACATTAAATACCTCTATTTTTGAAAAAACCTTTCTGACCACACACTCCAAACATACCACAGAATTGATTGGAAAAATATCAAGTTCCTACACAGCACCCAAACCTGGTTCGAGAGGAAATTTAAAGAAGCATGTGAAATGCTCAAACATAACCCAAAATCTGAACAAAAATGATGGCCTAACCATTCCAAGAATGTGGAGGACCCATCTTCAACCTTTATAGCAACCAGAACAAGCCAAAGAAAAATCCTACTACAAGAAGACTTGGTGAAGTGTTTTTTTTTCTCTTCTTAACATTCCATAGCAACTTGAACTGTGCAAGTCCTGAAGAAAATCATAGTATAACAATCTGAACTGTACAAATCCAGAAGAATCTTAGTACATGAGGACTTTAGCAGAGTTTAGTGTAGTTTTTTATCTATTTTATTTATTAATTATAAATTTTATTTATTTATTTTTTTATTTTGTTTTTATTTTATTTAATTATCGCTGTAGGTCAGGCTCAGAAAAAGAGTAATTAACAGCGTAGATTTAATTTACCTGTATAGAGTGCAAGAGCATGTAGGTTGGTTCTCTATACACATGTATCCTTCTGATGATGACCTCAATACAGGGTCGAAACGTCAAGTGTTATTTTATTAATAATTAGTAAAATAATCATTTCAACACGTGTGTTTTTTTGTCCCTAAATTAGTAAATATAAATTAAATATAAATTTCCATTTATACTTGTGTATATATTCTATCATTGGTTATTCATTCATTTCTTCTATGATTTCTTTATTTCTTTTATAATCAAACAAGGTGCATTCTGCGGTTATCCTCATAAATCTCATTTCTGCTGCAGTTATTCTTCTCTCATCTTCTTTTTTGATCGTCCGTTCTTCACTTCCATAAGTCAGCACTGCTCTTGCTAATGTTTTATAAGGGAAGAAATAAAGGAATTTAATAATTCAACACTGTAGCTCACTGTTTCATCACCATTTGTAACACTCTCTGTGGATTAGTAGACCATTTCGTGTGCTTCATATCTACTTAGCACAATAATCTGCGCCTGGTCGTTGGTCGTTCTTGGGAATCAGTATATTGGGCTCAATAAAGCTGAGTTTATTGGCGATATCATAAACGGGAATATGACAAAATGTCAGATAAAGTAACTAAGTAGTGTATTATACTTTGAAAAGTTGGACCTCATTTGTAATCTTTACTTTGTTCTAGGGTATGCTCGTGGAAAACGAGGATCTGAAAAGTGAACTGCAGATTACCAAGGACAGACTCAATGGATTACTGCACGATATTGCAATCTATCTTGAAGTAAGTGCGACTTGGGAAGAATCCTTTGCTCCTCGAAATCCTTGTTCATATGATTTATTTCGCATTTCATTTGCTGTTGTATCAATATTAGAGTTTTTCTGAACTAATGCCTAACGTATTTTTTATTTCTTAAATTTAATTCCAAAGTGTACAGAATAAAAAGTTTTTTAAGTGTATTATTAAACAGAAAATCCATTTGTGAGATCGATTAAAAACAACTGCGTTTTTCAGTTATTGAGAGAAGCGAATGATACTAGAAGTAAAGATAATAAATGATCAATATGGACCAAGGAAGCCTTTATTATTCGTGTTATTATCAACCATTTAAAGTATAATGAATATCAGCATGCTCTGCTGGTTTGATTCCGCATGGCTGATGATCTGAACGTTCAGTAGATTTGAAAGACTCATCTTCTCAAAGATCAGTGCATTGAACTGGGAAAATATTGATGGAATATTTTTTTTTATACAACAAATGTGTAAAAAAGTGATGACGGTCCCTACAATTAGACTACTGTACTTCTGAAAATACTGCATATACTATTTATATTAATGGATTTCTGTTTTTATTAAGGTTACTAAACAGTATATCAATCGTCTTAATTTCAATAAGTTTCTTTGTTGCATTTTGGAGAGAATTAATAAATAAATAACTTTGATGTGAGAAATATTTGAATGTCTTATGGTTATACTCTATTTCTAGAAGCAAGAATGCTTGCCTGACATTACTCAAGCGTTAATCCCACCACCACCTCCACCACCCTCTCCGCTGCCTGCTGATCCAGAACAGCAAAAATCAGCCAGCACACATCTTCATGCTTTGCTGCATGCTTATCGTTGCCGACAAGCCAAGAACACTCCACGGCGATGTGCTACTCCTTTGTGCCGAAGAATGAAAAATGTCCTCAATCACATGAGTTCCTGTCAAGCTGGAAAGGAATGTCCAGTTCCGCACTGCGTGTCTTCATTTGAAATTATTGCCCACTGGAATAGCTGCACCAGTAGCGACTGTCCAGTGTGCTCTACCATTATCGATCCAGGACTTTCAAAAGATATTAGGTGAGTAGTATATCAATTTAACTTGTATACAGTCGTGTAAATGGAGGAGGGAATCTAACTGTGATTCTCGAACCAATCTTTTATGGATGGGATTGTTATAAAAATAACTCTTTTCTTCAGTTATAAGAGAGTTATTGTAAACTGTACCTTACTGAAACCTATGATAACATTTTGCTCTTAAAGAGAGAGAGAGAGAGAGAGAGAGAGAGAGAGAGAGAGAGAGAGAGAGAGAGAGAGAGAGAGAGAGGATGTTTGTTTAACTGAATATTTAAATTATAAAATGGTTCATAGAACGAACTATTATATAAATGCTTTTACTTTATTTTGCAGCTCACCAATAGTGGTCCACTCAAGAACATTGAGCGAGGAGTCTATGAGAGATAGTTTTGCTTCACCCGCTTTGGTCCATGTGAACGATGGCGGGGGAGGTCATTCCCATTAAGTGCATTTAAACAAGAGTTTTGTTTTAACTTAAACATTTGGAATTAATATCTGTATCTTTGGAATTGTAGCTTTCTATCTGTGTGAATAAATACTTTCCTTCAATAACTAGTTATGTATTTGTTTACATCAAATAAGTAGACAATGATTTCTTTCGACCATTTTAGACTGCGTTATTCTAGAATTAAATCACGGTTGCTTCCAGATTTTTAAGTACTGTATATATATATTACTTGCTAAAATTAAAGTATCAAACAATTTGGAATAAATAACTTATACCACCCTCAATGATACTGTACACATAACAAAGAAAGTTAGACGACTTATTTCGTTTATTAAGATTTGTATCTAAGGGATTAGTGTTTCATTTTTTATATTTCTAAAATTTCTTAATGTTCTGAAAAAATCAGAAGAATCTATCGGGTGGTTTGCCTTTCCGATTGCAAATATAGACCAAGAAAGTAAAATGCTTAACTTTGGCGTTGTAAAGTTATTGAAATAGAAGATATTATAAATTCATCGTTATTTACTAGTCAAATAATCGAGGTTGAAACTAAAACCATTTCGAAATTGACCACAAAGCTTACCAGAATGCACCTATTGGCATCGGAGTTGCCTTCTAAGGTCCAGATTCAATTATTTAGCTTTCTGATCAAAAGCTGTAATAAAAGGCTCAAAAATGTTAACATGGACTAGGCAGAGTTTGTACTTTTTAAGTAGTCGAATTTGAAATTGTTACAGTTTCAATTCAGCTATGAAATAATGATAGATTTAACAATAACCTCTATTTCTATGGAAATGTGAATTTTTCATAGCTTTGGCTTCTGTTAAGGTGAATATTTTGAAAGTCTGGTTGAATATTTCCATTGCTTGGTGAGGATGCTTTTGAAGGCAGGAATGATAAGAAAAACCATGTTTTCTCTCTAGAAAGGGATTTGTATAACGTACCGTTTGATAAAAAGATTATGGTGAGTTGATCCGTCTCATACGATGAGGAAGGTTCCCCCTCCGGAAACTCGGATTTTTCAAAACAGATAAACCGGTCCCCTTGAACACGAAATCTACATGCATTGGATACTAACTGCAGGATGGAAGTGATTACAGCCTCATCATCTTATGTTTCTACTGCGATTATGGATCTCGGGTAATGAAAAAGAGACAAACTTCGATTAGTTCGTTATAACACTATCAAATAATCGGTAGAGTAGAGTAGAGTAGCATTCGTAATTCTAAATATGATAGATATTTAACAAAATACCGTTTTAAATTTAACACATATTTCAGACAGTCCGTTTCACAAGAAACTTTTTTTTTCTTCATTGAAATGAAATCAAATAGGAACTATTTTACATTTCATTCTTTAGCACAAAAATGTTAGTAATTTAAAAGAATATCACAAACTTAGCAAAAGTATCCGGGGGGGGGAGAAGATTTCTGTATTTCCTTTCCTTCATGGTGTAATAAAAATTACAAATGACTCTATTTATTTTATGCATATTTTATATTCACTTTACTCCAGACGATACCATTTCCTCCCCCGTCACACTATGTTGATTACTATCTAAATGTGACCTTTGCTATTTAAGTATGAAAGGCTACGAGAACTAGAAATATTCTTAGATTATTTCGGGACGTGTCAAAAATCCATTTAGCATTTTCAGTTGAAGGTGAATTAGCCGATCACGTACTGAGGTAGCAGGGTTTTTTCTTTTCGTATTAGTTTTTCATCCCTAATACGGACAAAACGGCGCACATACAACACTGAATTAGAAACTTTTATGCAGATGTGCGTAAACGTCACTTATGCAGCGCAAATGCAAAATACTTGGTCACCTGCGTCACTACGTGTTCTTTAAGAATGCTTTGGTCAGTAATCGTCAATAGTGTTGATCACAATGGGAAAAAAACAAAAGATGTTTCAGAGTTCGATAAAGAGCTTATTGTGGATGCCAGTCTGATTGAAGCCACGAGTTAGAAAACAGCAGAGCTGACTGCTTTCTCAAGAGGTAAGATATTCCGGGTGTTTAATCAGTGGAAAAACAACCTACATTGCTTGTGTAAGAGGCGTAACTGTGGTTTGTCAGAAACGAAGTCGCTGTCGTCTGAGAAGGCCAAAGAGAATTTCTTGTGTGCAGCAATTGATCGAAGTATTTAATGAAGGTTGTTCTCAACCCATATCTCACAGAACTATGCACAAGGAATTGAAGAGGATAGGCATTAAAGGAGGTTCAACACAGTATTAAATACAGGTTTATAATTCAGTTGCCAGTATGTGTAGAGTATGGATCGGAATCTCCTCCAGCGATGAGTCCTCGGACTCTTGTAACGTAATAATAATATCTGTCTTTTCTCAACATTTTTTCCCCGTTCTGATCTCCCCCCCCCACTGAATACGCAACAGTAAAGATAATTGCTTCGGGAGTGTGTCTGATATTTAGATTAGTGGATTAATGTCTAAGAAGGTTTGAAAACAACACTGCAGCCACCGATTATACTCCTCGTTATGGGAACAGTTTAAATGAGGAAGGAGTCAGTTTTTTTTAAAAAATTCCTACATATATAAGAGGTTTCAAGGCGCCTGCTATGTCGGCAAGCCATTAGGGATAAGATATTATCCCTAATGGCTCTTACTAATGCCTTCAGCATAAGTAACATGCCAATACCTTATCCCTAAAGGGATAAGGTATTGGCATGTTACTTATGCTGGAGATTATTTTCCATCGGGAAATAAATATCTTCGAGTGTCACTAGCGCAAACTTTACGTAAATTCAACGCACAGGCCATTGTAAACTTAATTCTCATTTTTCACCTTCGTTGGGATAAGGGTTAGCTCACCTGGTAACCCTGTTGCCACCTGATGCCTCCAATAAACAGATAGTAGTGGTGACACCAGACACACAAAACTCCACACCACAGTGGCATTTGAACATACACTCTTTTAGAGATCTATCTACTCGATCAACGGGCTGATAACACACTTCGTTGCAAAGATTATATAGACACGTCCGTTTTCCTGGAATGCTCTCAACCGAAGATCAACTATGGCGTAGTAAAGTATAAAGGCTAGCGTGTACACTGACTGGTTCTGTGCAATACTGGAAAACCAGATGGCATAACATTCCAGGATTTCACAGTGGTCTGAAAGAGATTCTGTATTATCTACTGGGTTTGTAATTACAAGGACAGCAGACTGATATTATTATTATTATTATTATTACGTGACACTTCCAGGGAGTCAAAGATTCATCGTGGGAGAGCACCCACTATAACTCTCTGTCTCCACCATTTAATCCACCGACTACAACTCACCGCAACTACACCAGCGCCATCTACCGCCCACGACCACCACAGTATTTTCACAGACAATAAAACGTAGGCACCAAATCTATTCATCGGTATCAATGGTTATGCATTCGGTTTACAGTGAAATGAAAATGAACACACATGCGGAGAAAAAAATATCAATTTATTGAGCCGCATACAATCTAATAAAGAAGTTATGTATTAGTGTTTCAAGCGAACCGATGAATTCCTTACTGTTTCTTTATTACTCATCATAAACACCGACGATGCTAAAGCTATTTTCATTCGCGATCTTGTCAAAGGAAATGGGCTGTTCAAGGCAGTGGCTCCTTTAAGCACCTGGCAGGATCTAGTGCGGAAAATTAATGGACACCTGGAAAAGATGGAACTTTATTACCAGATTGGTAGATTAAGCAATGGTAAAAAGTTGGACAAAGTTGATAGTTTTAAGTTGCTACTTTTTGAAACTCATGTAGACTTTGAAAAAAAAACCCATATATACTCGATCATGCGACACAGTAATTATACTATAACCGGCATTAAAAATGAGCTAAGTGGCACACGATGAGTTCAGTCCTTCATTCAAACCATGCATTCCATGCAAACTCTTTAAAAATATTGATCGATTGATTGGTTTATGAGCCATCCCGCGGCTCAATGACATCTCAAGACTTACCCTGCAACATAGCACTACCTGTGCTGAGTTGGAAAAATATACGCCAAATATCACTATATAGTGCAGGTTAATACAAGATATAATGAGGATATCAACTTGGTAGGGCGGCAGTTTTTTAACTTGAGACAGTCCGGTTTCTCATCGTTCATAAACTGAAATACCGACCAGAAGAATATATACAGTAAACAGCAATGCTACAATAACGCCATAATTCACAAAACCACCATATCAAACATTTCAGAGGTTCTCAATTGTGTTGAGACAAGTTACAAGATTTCAGGAGCAGGATACCACTAGGTTCTAAAACAACTGAAACTCGACGGTTAGTTGATATAGGAAATATATATATATATATATATATATATATGGTACCAAGGCAACTCTTGGTACCACGAGTTGCCTTGGTGTTGCACCACCACCATAAGTCTTGAACCACGTTCAGGAGCAAACTTGACTTACTTGTCTGTTTGCTTACTTGGGAAAACGGATTAAAACTAAGGTTATAAAATTACTTGGTATCTTTAACATATATTATACCCAAGGTAAAAAACTTTTCACATATTTCATGAACTAGTTCCGTCTCATGCAGTGTATACAGTGGGGATGAGCTATAAAGACTTCCGTACCTTGTGCAATTATCTGTATAGTTCATTTCTTCTTCTAGGACCAAAGAAAGTAAATCAGGATTATTTAGATTTTCTTTTTTAAATATACGTCGGTTTCGGTTCTGATCACCAACAGACACGATTTTAAAGATGATATGAAACGTATCGAATCCGATATTTCCTTCCGAGTGATTCGATCTATGAGACTCATATGGCAAGCGAGCATTCGCTGATGACTTCCATATCAGTCATTCAATATATTTCTTTATCGATAGTTCTTCGGCTAGAAAGACATTTCTGAGTTTTTTTCATAATGTAATATATCAGGTCGTTGCCTAAGCACAAACAACATTTCACTTTTGAGTTGAACTCGTCAATATGAAGCACCCCATATGGCGCTGTACAAAAGAGGTGAAGGGAATGATTAAAATAACATCTCGTGGACATGAGATATATTATGTTATTAAATCGTCCTCTAAGGAGGAAAAAAATATTGGCGAAATTAAAACCCACGTTCTGTTGGTTGGAGAGAATAGATACACTAACCAGTTAGGCAACCAAGCCAGCTAGTATCCTTCGTTGCCAATTATAAATTCTTTAAAAAATGCATGAATAAATTTTAATAATAATATATAATAAATTTAAATACTATTTTCGCAATATTCATATTTTGAAATTTACCTGTTATTTCTAAATAAAATCCAAATATGAATTTTTTTAAAACATCTCATGCGCTCCGACGTCCGCTGGCCAAAACATCGTTTAATGTTGTGTCAGACAACTTTAATCAAGGAAATAGTATTTTTAATTGTGGTAAAGGTTAGTCAACGATCTTATTGAGATTTTCAATACTTGCGTTTTTCATCCTATTGGGTAGGCAAACAGACCAAAGAACATGTGATTAACAGACATAATATCCTGACTTCATAGTTTTAGTTTTTTCCGTTAAAGTCAAACACGAGAGAGAGAGAGAGAGAGAGAGAGAGATTTGATTATTTCCCTAAGCATACATTTGCTTTATTTCTAGCTTAATAAATACTGATAAGGTGATATTAATATAAATATTGGATTGTTTCCTGCAATTATAAGATGAAAATCGTTACATCTTACGAGATGTTACGAAATCAGATCATTATCAATACTTCTTATTTCTCATGCATATTGGCAATACACACACACACACACACACACACAGCCAAATTATCGTACAAATTTCCACAGTAATGATATTAGCTAAAACTGTTTCATTTGTAAAACTAAGACAAACAGACTTTAATTATTTGATTTAAATATCACATACGCATTAGGCCAACATTATTTCTCAATCAAACTTTAAATGATACAGATGCTCCAGGTTGGACCAATTGTGATATACTTTGACCCCACTGGCATGTGTTGGATGGCTACTGCTATGGCATATCGTTTAAGTGAACAATCGATATGGTCTGAATACGTCTGAGGGGTCTTATGAACCGCAAACGTATTCAAACAGAAGAAATATTAAGCAATTAGTACAATTTAGATTATTTAATAATGGAGAACGAAGGTAAATAAGCAATAGTAACGGCATCTCACTTTCCAAACTTTTTTTGGAGAGAGGATGTATTTCTTTACTTTCAGTTACCTGAGTTCTTCTTGTGTCAAATCAGAAGCTGTGCTGCAAACTGAACATTCATTAGTGGTACAAGTGTTCCAGTGGTGAATGATTTCGAAGGAGGACACGCAGTGTGGAACCAGACAGTTCTTTCCAGCTTGACAAGAACTTATATGGTTGAGCACATTTTTCATCCTTCGACAAAGAGGAACGGTACAGGAACGCTCGTTTCTATTGCTGTCCTTGGGCTTTTCTAATTGTCGACACTGGTGAGCGTGCAACAGAATCCGTAGCTGAGAACTGATCAATTTTTGCTTCCTTGGATATACGGTCAATGGGGATGAATGGACGCTGAATGAGTTCAAAGATTGTAACCTTGGCTTCTGAAAAGACAAGATAAAAGAATAATGGCAGCAACAGATGCATCAATCAAAAGCTATCTTGCAAATTATCAAGTAAGCAACGATACATATACTTATTATGAACAGGGGCGACTAGTGCATAGGCACTGCTGAACTGCAGCGTCCCCAAGTTTTCTCGATATATAAATATATTTATTAATTTATTTATATTTGCTTGTAATATTTAATTTTATCATCAACAATCCTATACAATTCTCTTATTTTGTAAAAAAAAAAAAATAAATAAAAATCCATCTTGTAGCATTTAGGAGGACGCTAGCAGCACTGTGTTTACCACAGTGTCATATTGCTACGCGCGCAAGCATATCACATCATAGTGAGATGCGAGCTATTAGCATAATGCGGCACTGTCCGTCGAGCAGTTCCACTGTTGTTTATATGAGGTTTGCACCAGTAGTAGAGTGTTCGTAGTGCTTATCGTGTTTACTTCGTCTCTTTAAATATTTGGACATTACAATTTAAAGACATAACATTTGTTATAGTAATTTTTAAGTAATTTTGAATTATACTAAACTGTTTAATTTTATCAATATTAAACTATATTTTTTCATGTTTAATTTTTTTAAAAATTTTTTCCATAATTTTGATATTTTATTCAAACACGTATACACTGCACTTACAGTGTGTATGTATATTTCGAAAGTTGCAGCATTCAACGATTTCGAGCCACGAGCCGCCACTGATTATGAATCTGCTTTCTGATCACGATAGATATTCGGACCTGCTTGTAGTACAAATAGACCGCATATTATACCGAAAACGGGTAACATATAAATCCAATCTAACTATTTGCTCAACTTACCCCAAGATATAATGTCACGTCGTGCATTAATCCAAGAAGACGGCCTCTAGATCTCTTCAGTTCACTTTTCAGTTTTTTGTTTTCCTTTTTTAGTTCCTAGAAAGGAAGGGGAAAAAAATCTTATTAATAGTAATCCATATGAAATCCAAATAATAAAAAAAATCTAACTTTCTAAATATGAATAGAATACGCAAATCAGTATGAAACATTTTTTAAACGTTTATTTGGCTATAAAGAATGATGGATCTTTAATGATTTAAATTAACATTCAAATTAAATAGTGATTTAATTTTATTTGAAATAAAAACAATAATTAGTATTAATATTGATAAATAATTCAGTATTTGTACCTCGATTGTCTGTGCTGATGTCTTCATACCTTCATTTTCTTTCATTAAAATCTAAAAGCATGGAGAAGAGAGATTTACAAAAATCGATCTTCATATATATATATATCTTATGAAGCAGGACATTTTATAAAAGACAAATTTTCGAAAAGAAATACGAGTGGTATGACAGTAATGCGTCCTGTTTTTGTTATTTCTTTGGATCATTAATCTCTATTTCTATCACGGTGAGCTTCTGCAAATCGGTCACCTTGGTGCAGCACCCAAGTAAATCACAGTAGTCGCTTAATACACTGAGTGGCCACTTTATGAGAAACACCTTCCGATTTAGGAAAATAGACTTCCTATATAAATCAGGCCGACAGGCATCCGACGGCTCTGTTTTTTTTTTTTTTTTTTGTATTTGATGGGTAAAAGGAGTGACTTAGTGACTTTGAGAGTGGTATGATTGTTGATGCCAGACTTGCTAGTGCCAGCAGCTTAAAAGCGTCTACAGTTCTGGGATTTTCACTCATAACAGTGTTTAGAGTGTACCAAACGAGATCATAGAAGAACGGTCAGATCACCATTTCGGAGTGAATAGTTCGTTGCACGCTGTTACGGATAGTGTACAAGTGTAGACAACCATCCCGGGTTCCAATGCTGTCAGTAAGAACAGGAAGATACGACTTCAGTGGGCACGTGATCATCAATACTGGACAGCTGACGACTGCAAAAATGTCGTCTGGTCTGATGAGACTCAGTTTATATTGTATCATGCAGAAACTATATATGGTGGCAACTACAAGTAGGAACAACTCAGGCTGCTGCTGGTGGTGGTGTAATAGTGCGGGAAATGCTTTATTGGCACACGTTAGATGCCCTGATACTAGTTGGATAACGCCTGAATTGCACAGCATATTTTAACTATCGTTTGCAGATCATGTTCACTCATTCGTTGCTGCAGTTTAGCCATTGTTAAACAGGTACTTCCAGTAGGACAATGTGCCACGCCACAAAGCATGTAGCCTGTTGTAGTGGAACATGACAGTGAGTTTCCTTAACTTCAGTGGCTAACTCAGTCCCCAGACCTCACCCAAAAGAGCATCTATGGAATGAGGTGGCAAACAGTTCGCGGCAGCAACACACCACCATCCAATTCCACAGAGAATTGGATGGTGGTGCGTTCTCAAAACAAAAGGAAGCCCCTCCCCACCCGTTATTAATCGCTGTTTCTAAATAAAGTGGCCACTCAGTTCACAAGGACGTACGAATGAGGGTGGACTCTTTGTTGAAAGTAATCACGATCAGTTCTGATCGGTATGTAAAGAAGTTTCAGAAATTAAAAAAAAACAAAACAGCATCCATAGATTTCAAAACATTGGATATATAAATGACGTCCTCCTCCTTCACCATGCCAGACCTCACAACCATTTGTGTACACAAGTGATACAAACGCAACATTTGTCTGGACCGATCTAACCCATTCCTCTCACAGCCTGCATCAAGCATCCTGTTTCGTCAGAGGACGAAACAGGATGCTAGATGCTTGATGAGGAGCTCCAAAATCGGAGCAGAATCTTACGGGTTGGCATAGAGCGTCGCACTCAGCGATGACACACGTGTATGGAGAATGATGGCGACTTTGTTGTAAAAAATGACCAGAGTGCTAGCGAAAGGAGGCATTACTTTTACTGCTCCCTCGTAATACACATAAAGAAAAATGAATTACATGAAATACATTAATTTATTTACAATTCGCAGTAATTCTTAATATTTAGGAGTAATATTTTGGAAAATTATTAAGACACTTATTAATAATTTATCAGATATAATAAATTATATTTATTATAAATAATGTACCAAATAATACTAAAAATTTACGAAATAATAAAATACATTTATTATTCTATTATTTACTATAATAAATATAACATTTATTTTTATATGTCACACACACACACACATACTCAAACATATTAGACAAGCAAGGAAATGACAAAATAACTTGCATTCAGGCACGAAAGCGTGAACTGTTTTAAGCCAGTAAAACGTACATTCCTTCATCGGGAACTTACAACTTTTACTCTTTCTCGGTCCTGAAATTTCACAAACTCCTTGAAGATAATTCTATTAGCTGAAAATTGCTCTTATTTCAAATCACAGACGTAACTAAGGCGATGAGGGGAGCATCTTATATGTGTTATTGCGTGTTTTCGAATTCGAATGAAAAAGTCTTACTCAATAATCAAAGTCATTTCATAAGTGCTCAAGTAGTTATGAAATTACTGACGCCAACACTCCGGAATAAAGAAAACATCGAAATCATTGCATTTTCTTTATTCAATATCACGTCCAAAATAGAATTATAACACTTGTGCCGCTGATAGCTGTTATTATAGTGCATTCGTTATAAAACAAATTCCACGAATGGTAAACTACCAAATGTGAATATTGCAGTTGGAAACAAAATACTTCTAACAAAAGTAAATGTCTCAGAATTCGCCCTGGACATTCAGTTGAACAATCCCAAAAACATTTAGCGAACTATTTTTGAAAAGAACCAACTATGCATGTAACGAAGGTTGGAAATCGCAGTCCAGAAGTCTATAAAACAAACACTCTCATAGTCAGTCTGTCAACAAAAACGAAACAGTAATACATACAGCAGACTTACCTCTACTTCTGGATTAACATAAGGGATATATTCCACATGGGAACTTGAACACCTTGAATCCTCTTGTTCATGGGAAACTAAATGCTCCTGAAAAAAGTCAAAATTATCTCGGCAGTTATCACTGAGAAAAGGAATCACAAACAAGAAAGAAAATAAAAAAAATATCGTACATAAATGGAATGGTTATTATTTGTAAAGATACTTTATATAGTACACACCTTTTAAAATTAATATATCTATAAAATTATTTTTAGAAGGTATATGGCTATTACTATTAGTTGGATAATTTGGTGCAATCGAAGCCCACAGAGAACGAATAATTTTACGACTCTTATTTGGTAGGTGAAATACATTTTAATGCAGATGAAAGTTGTCTGACTTACCTCAATTTCCAACTTGGAGAACGTTTCATTACAGTGAAGACATCTAATTCTGATTCCAGAACATTCTGAATTCATATGTCGCTCAAGATTACTACGGTTTACGATGATTTCACACTTGGAACAGCAGATGGATTCGCTTCCACAGTATGCTTCATGATCCTGCACCAAATGCATCAATATCACGAAAGTTAAATTAACACACGCACATACACAATTTTGTTTAACACACACACACACACACACACACACACACACACACACACACACACACACACACACACACACACACACACACACACACACACACACACACACACACACACACACACACACACACACACACACATATATATATATATATACATATAAATATATATATTCATCTTTTTTTGACTGACTGAAACCGAGAAAATAGATAACAAGTCAATTTAATGGAGCACACAACATGTTTCGTTAAAAATGACTTCTTCAGGTGTGGTAACACTTAAAGCAAATTAAAAAACACAAAAAAACATTTTTTATGCTCGCATTTGCCCAACAATAGAACTACAGAACGGACCATAACGACAATTCAAACTTAACTTCAGTTCACAAGTCTGTTATTATAATAGCACAGTGTTTTTATAGTTTTTATTTTTTTAAAATTTGCTTTTAGAAGCCGTTTAGTCGGAAAGACCTGGGTTCGATTCCCGTATATGACGTAAGGATTCTTTATCTGGTCTTTTTCGACTAAAGCTGAGTTAACCGATCTCATATAGAAGTGGAGGGTTTTTTCTACCGGTAACTCTGGTTTTTCATCCCTCAAAAACAGGCAAACCGGTCCTGTGAACACACGGCTACAGTCATAAATATAATAAGGCAAGGAAGGCAACGGCAAACCGCCTTGCTCATAATCATCTCCCTAGTATGGTAGCATACAGCTATTCCCACCAGCTATATGGCTGAGAGAATAGAAGAAAATAGAACAAAGAGTGAGAATATTTAGTTTACGAGAGAAAAAAAATCAGAACAGGAATTTCAGGTTTTAATATTAGGATTATTTACGTGAAACCAATATGCCGATTCTGTGTTATGTCTTATGTCGTATTCAGTATTTTTCTTTCTCGAGCGTATAAAGCCTTACACTATAAGGCACTCCAGTGTCTTCCGGAAAATGGGACTGTAAAAAGTTGAAGAGTCGCTGGTAGAGGGATGTTGGTGAATAGGGAAACTTCATCAAGGGAAACCATAATTTCGTTATTAGATATATATAACTTTAATTTCCTATTTAAAGTGAAGGCTGTTTTTAATATAAGAACTAGTATGATCAGTCATTAATATAAAAAAAAAACTAATTATAAACAGTAAGGTATCACTGATAAAATGAGTTTTTTTTTTCTCCAACGGACTGATAAAGAAAGAAATTTATGAGTCTATGCGGAATTCAGACTTTCAAAAAAGCCTCAAGCTCAGTTTGCAATGGTGATGCCATTTGGTCGCGAGGAACTTCAAAGATTTCTCAGATGGTAGGTGAAATTCGAATCTAGATCTGTCCACATGAAAGTTATTCG
The DNA here is from genome assembly GCF_054136105.1 of Typopeltis vanoorti. Taxonomy (NCBI): domain Eukaryota; kingdom Metazoa; phylum Arthropoda; class Arachnida; order Uropygi; family Thelyphonidae; genus Typopeltis; species Typopeltis vanoorti. The sequence goes on along the minus strand of NC_143554.1, from coordinate 137,102,311 downwards.
CCTTCGTTTTAATATATCAATGCTTTTTACCATCGACTGCAAATCGCATCAATAATTCTGCTAATAAGATTCTTTCCTCATTAATATGATTAACTTCGCAGAAAATTCTTGAATCTTAACTCTTTATTCAAGTATCAGTGTTTTATTTCACAGGGTAGAGAATTCTTTCGATAATTGTCATTTTTATTTTCACTGAGTTTGGACATTAGCTATGAAAGCAGTGTTCCGTAAACTGGTATTTTTTAAAGTATACGTTTGATAGAATAACACCTTAAATAAAAGAAAATATACACCCGAGGTGAATAAATTCAAATGGAGAGGAATACGTAGATGCCATACGTTTATACCAAAGATAACACAAAGTCTTTCTAACTTGAAAAGTTAGAAATGTCAAGAACTATGAAAGTTACGTACGAAATTTGACCAGAGAGCTTACGGGAATACACTCGCCGGCATTTACGAGTTGCCCTAGAGCGGACTTTATAAAAAACATGATCGTTTGCCCAAGCGTCCATATATTCGCCTTCTCTCGGTCCATTTTGATAAGGTTTTATTGGCCTGACAGCTGTTTCGAACTGGTTGGTTCTCCTCAGACACCAAGCAGAAACCTTAAGAGAGCTTAAGGTTTCTGCTTGGTGTCTGAGGAGAACCATCCAGTTTACTTTACGCACCGACCGAGAGTTCGCTTACGAAAAATACACCTCTCCGACACTTCGAGTTCCTTAGTACTGAACGAGAGATTTTGCTCACTTAAGGTTTCTGCTTGGCGTCTGAGGAGAACCAACCAGTTCGAAACAGCTGTCAGGCCAGTGAAACCTTATCAAAATGGACCAATAGAAGGCGAATATATGGATGCTTGGGCAAGTGATCATGTTTTCTATAAGGTCAGCATTAGGACAACTCGTAAATGCGGCGAGTGTATTCCTGTAAGCTCTCTGGTCAACTTCTTTACGAAACTTTCATAGTTTCTACATTAGGCTCTGAAAGAATGCTGGATTTAATATCCACTTGATTTATATAATTGTGCATCGCCGAAATGAAGCCTTTTGGCTCTTTATTTTAGTAGATGACAAGAACTCCCCCCCCCCCTCCCCATTCTTCTTTAACTGATGCTGAGTTAGGCAGTCTTATAAGGCGTTGGCAGGGTTTTTTCTCTCTGAAATTCGGAATTTTCACTCGGTTTTACTGTATTTTAGCTGTTTCGGCCGTAATTACAAACAACAATTGACACGCTATCCACAACCAGGCAAATATATATATATATATATATATATATACTGAAAACAAATAGTTAATTAAGGTATATGAATTTACGTATTTACTGAGAGGACAGCTTTACTTACACGAAGATTGAACCTTTTATATTCTGCATGACAAAACCTGCACTCCGATAGGATCTCCGGACATTGCTCATCAATATGACTCTCGTAATACATGCGAGGTAATTCACATAGACAGCCCATGCATATAATTGGCTGGCTCCCACATACGTATTCGTGGATCTAAACGAAAATAATCGAAATACGAATATCTAATCTGAGGATTCTAGTTCATCGTTATTAGAATATCAGAACTATAAAAATATTTTTTCTCAACATAAACTGCACGTATAAGCATTATAATATCAGACAAAAAGTGTCTGTAAATTAGTTCCGAATAATATATACTGTTAGAACAAATAAGTGGTGATTATGAAGGACTTTTACTTTAACATAGACGACTTTATGACAAATAATCAATTCACAGCAGCAACAAGGCATCTATGACGACAGAGAAGAAATTGATCTCAGGTGACTTTAATCAGAAGCAAGTTGCTTGCAGATTAAAACAGAATTTCATTCGCTTGCAAGGAACATAAAATCGGAATGTTTTCTTAGAAACTTACCTGAAGATCAAATCTTTGGTACAGTCCGGCACAAAACTGACATTCTAAAGGGACTTCTGGGCACTCATCAACATGAGTATCGTAGTCCATTCGCATTAACTGTTCACCGCAATCGTCGCATTCGATATCAACAAATCCACATTCTTCCCGGTGGTCCTAAAACAAAAAAAAAAGCTTTAAAAAATCATATGATTCGTAAAGGAACATTTCAAACGCAGTCATAATTATACATTATTGCAGAAATGTGAAATTAAACAATAAGTTATATAGGAATCTATTTGAAATCAATGCTGAATGAGTGCTGATATATTTAATATTAGCATACGAAGAAAGCATTTAAACATTGAGGAGGATTAATAATGGTCAAGGTAAAGAAAAACAAGGGCATTTGTTATTTACCGGAAAGACTTTTCTTAGAAACAACTTCTCACAGTCAGGACACGTTAAATCTGTCTCGGGACACTCTTGATTTATGTGATGCTTCAAATCCTTCCGAGGACACCAACTATTACAGTGCATGCACCGGACATCAGCAAATTCACAAGTTTGCTCGTGCCTCTATTGGAAGAAAAAGAAGTAGCAAAGAATTCTTATTTATAAAATATTCAACCAAAAGCAATGATTTATGGTAGGAAATTTACGTTTTACTTTTCTAAAAATGAAGCATCCTCTTCAATTAGTTATCAGTTTAAAAATGCATCAGTAAATTTACTTCTGCTGTTATTGTGAGAAGGTAAGTTAAGAACTGCACAGAAATCGATTCGATTTATAGTAAAAGAAAAATATTTCTACTGTTCTGCTCCAAAGAAAATTGACATTTATTCCCAAGATGCGAAAAATCCCATTTAACTCCAGGCTCGACTTTCTCAAAATTGGAGAAGGGTGCAGGACTTGAACTATCGATCGGATCAAGTGATAATTAGACCTCGACAAGTATGAATGTATGGTAGGTGCGAAAAGCTCCGTTGCATTCCTGGCGATCTGTCCTTGCCATGTTAGTGGCATGTCTACGTTTATTAGACCAGTGACAGCACAACGTGTATTTATGGTAAGTATTGAGAATACAGGTTGGCATTGCCGAAGCGCTATTTCGGAATTGGTAGTCTACAATCCTCCAAATCCCACCAAACACACATACAACACGGATATTTTCTCGAACCATTCACACACAATCCAGTCGCGAATTTTCGTGTCTGGACTGTTGAATGTATACCCACATTTAAGTGTCCAAGACATTTAAATCGTTTAATGAGATGTTCAAGAAGGAATGGAGGAACAATTCTCGATGGACATGCTGTTGCCAGGATAGTGGAGACAAGTTTTTCTTGTTACTGAGTTTAGATGATAACCTGGAGGTGCACGTTAGGATCACTTTCAACGGTTTGATTCAACTTCCAAATAGAATGAAAGTGGTTACGACGAACGAAGATGATCTTTGAAAGTTAACTGTCAACCTGAAACTTTTGGAATCTAAATACAGTTTAAAATTTTAGTACATTTATAGTTCGAACTCGTACAGCAAAAAAAAAAAAGAAAAAAGTTTTCGAAATAGATACAACTCCCTAGTGAGATGGAAAAACGCAACGACTGGTATTTGAATCTTGTTTGGGATTCAAAAGACTTTTTGAATAAGGACTTTTCAGCTGAAAGTAAACTGAGTTGGTCTCATACGGAAGCGACAAGGTTTTCCTTCCCGAAAACTACAAGCTCCGAAAGAAAAGAAAAAAAAAATAGTCAGGGAACAAATGTAACTAAATGATACAATACACTAGCCTCATGGCCATTGCTACTCTGTCCCTAATTAAATCAAATCTGAATTCCAGTATGGAAAAATAAACGATGCCACTCATAATGAACAAAAAAAGAATCCTAATAATTAAATACACATGATTCTTGTAATGTTTTTTTAGCAAGAAGGAAGCAATACATGACACGTCAAAAAATAGAATGCAAAATAGAAGTAATGCACACCTAAAGTTCCTTGCTTGGAACAGTGAGTCACTACTACACATAGTTTCATAATTTATAATTTCTCATAGGTAGGATTAGGAATCAAAACCACTGTCCTACGCAATTTTTCAGATATTCCCAAAAACTAAAATTAGGACAGGGATTTAGTGAATTATATTTTTATGCTGGAGAAATAGATCAACAATTGATCAGATATGTTATGAAGATTAAGATATGTTATGTTGCACGTCTGTGATCATTCAAGGAATCATAAAGGAGAGAAAGGACGTCCACAATGCTTACTAATGGAATAGGAGGATTCAGCAAAACGATTTACACTTCAAAGCACACCAAAACCTTTCAGTGGATGATTCAAGAAATCATTAAACCATTACCCAATTGTAAGAAACGACTGCAGAAGGAATACGTCAGAGGATGCAACATTCGTTCACTGTTCTGCGAAAACCAAGTATTTACAACCTGCAACTCAGAAGGGTTTCTCTGTTACTGTCCTCCCTTTCAGAACAAGCTAAACTCGTTTGCGAAAATAATCACGAGAACCAAAAACCGGTTAATCCTGTATATAAGATTTTTATGTTCACAATAAAAAATAAAATAAAATAAATAAATATATATATATATATATTATTATTATTATTATTATCTTTATTTTCTTTTTTTTTTTCATATACCGCATTCTAAGAATAATAATACTCAGCAGTATTTACAAGACCCCCATAACTTCTCAATATTGACATTCGTAACCATAATATTTTGGATCAAGTGGTTATATATAGGCCTTTTAGCAGGATAAAAACAGGAAAATGTGATGCAGATGCGCAACAAGTGGCAAACAATTTCTTTGCGGACGAAAAACGTATGGCACACGGAAGTTTTTTTTTCTTTTTAATTCGCTCTAATGGACTGAACTTCTTATCAAAATAAAATCGAAACCACATTATTCGTCGGTTTTCGTGGAAGAGATGTGCTTTTGAAATTTGATCTTATCAATGATTAATTAATAAAACTTTATTAGCAATTTAAAACAACTGGTAAGTATGATTAAACGAGCAACTTTTTTTTTTAAAGTTAGTTTTTAGAGGCAAACATTTCGATTTTCCAAAGTGCTTGAATATTCAGAACCAAGCAATGTTTTGATAGTTGCTAATAGGCCTTGAATCGTATTCAAGCAGGGACCTCAATGAAGATACAAGAAATCGCCCTGATTAATCGAAGATAAAAGTGACAAGAAAAGAACCATACTTGGGATTTAAATCCATTAATAGCTTCCTTAATCTTTTGCAATTGGATTCTCTAATGTTTTAGGGCATCATAAACTTCCCTAGACTAATGACCCAGGAAAGTCCATTTTAATACGCCCACACTAACTTGCGCAAGTAGACCATTTGTTTAATACACTGACTAAAGACGTACTTGTTTCATTCATTGTAATGCTGGAATATCTTATTTACTACTATTAAATATGTAAAAAATATAGTTTCAAAACTCACTCGGATATCCTTCCGAAGAAATATCTTTTCACATGAAGAACACTTGGTCTTTGTTTCTGGACACTCGTCGCTTATATGACACTCTAAGTTCCGACGATAGAACCAATCATTGCAATGAGGACAACGTTCCTCTGTAAACTCGCAATGTTCCTGATGTTTCTATTGAAGGGAAAAATCTATTAAAATATTCTGCACATTAAATCTGCACATAAAGAATTTGCACATTGAAATATTTGATTAAGAAATTATTGCTTATTTTAACACTTGTTCATTAAGATTGTAGTCGTGTATTCTAGAGAGAAAGATCTATTTTGAATTATATATACGATAGAATACAGATGGATGAGTCACGGTCATCAGTTCCTATTAATAATAACATATAATATAATAACATATAACAAAATCACTCGAAACTTACTTGCAGCGCTTTACGGAGGAACAGATCTTCACATCCACATTTTATGATTACTTGTAGACAACGATCACTAACATGATCTTTGAAATCCTTGCGAGTGACCGATTTCTCACAGTAGGGACAATTAATTTTAGCAGCATCGCAGCCAAACTCGTGGTTCTGTGTAAGACAGAAAAAAAAGGAAGGAAAAACACAAAAGAAATACTGTTAAACTAACAATCTGATAGCACGAATACTGGTGCCAAAATATCAGAAGATTCAAGCAATTTACAACTTACACGAATCTCACTTCTTGGGAACTTCTGTTGACAATGCTGGCAGACAATTGGCCTTTCTGGACACCTACTGTTCACGTGCTCTTTATAATTTACACGATTTAGTTCGACTTGGCATAGCTCACATTCAATTCGCACAAAATTGCACTCTTTTTCATGAGTCTAAAAGGATGAAATCACACACACATACAAAAAAAGAATCCGACATAATTAAAGTTTGTATTGTCTATTTATATAAGAGTTATAAATAATAAAATACTCGGAATAACTTAATTATATATATATAATTAATTAAGTCATTACGAAATTTCATTGAGTAATTTCAATTTTGGCTTAAATAAGACGATACGCAGTGCCCTTCTCTTTCTTGCTAGGCTCAAAGGCCTCTCATGGTCAAGTAACTTGGCTTTTTAGAAATGTAATACTACTTATGATAGCGATTAATCTTATTGGCATCGTCTGCTATGGCTATAAACTGAGTGTGTTTCAAAGTTTGTCTGTTTTACAGGATGATAAAACAGAAACTTCTCTACCAACTGAACTATAAAGCCTCTTTGATAAAAGAGACTGTGTGCCAAAATTAGCAAAACAAAATTACATATCTATACATTTCTTGGCTTATGCATAGCAATCGTTAAGCCAAGAATTTTGACTGTGGGCTTTTTTTTTGGCTAACTATGAAGAAGTCCAAAAGGTCAAGGTTTAATTAAACGTGGTTATAACATTTGACACACACTCATCTGATTTTTTTAATGACTGCCACTGTTAGACAGATTTATTTTAATAACTTACTAACTTTTTCGCAAATATAATAACAGTAATACTCACAAAAATAGCGGAAAGATCAATAATCGAAATTTCTATTCAGGACAGTTTCACTGCTTATTGTAAATAGTTATAAAAGAACTTTACTCGTATTGCCCAGTAATTAAGAAAATTTAACAGAAACAAATTTTAATACACATGTCAGATTTTAATAAAAATGCTGAATAAAATACTGTTTGCCAGAATGAGCTTGTTTATATCCGTACGGATGGTCACCGAACTAAATCTAATATGAAGAAACATTGGCATAATGAAAATAAGTGCGAAAAAATTTAAATATTCTTTGGAAGAAATGCTTTTCAGTTATATATAAAAAAAACCGTATTTTTCGGACCATAAGACGCACCTTTTTACATAGAAAAATCGACTGAAAATTGGGGTGCATCTTATGGTCCGAAGATAACATTAAAATACGAATCTTTACACTGTACCGAAGCTGTTAGCGAAGTTCAATTACTGGCGCAATATGTTAATAAAATTAGTAAGGACGCCACTGAAGGTAGGTACCTAAGTTATCTCGCTGCATATGAATGAATCACCGATTAGGAGCGTCAATAGTCATTAGTGTGTAAACACATGCGCTTTTGTACGGTTCATTTGAATTATTTTTTATAACTTGTTAAAATGTTTATCTTAAAATTAGAAAAAATGAATGTAAAACAAAAAAGGCTTTTATATAACTTGAGTTATAAATTAAATGTGACAAATTATGCAAACCAATATGGAAACCGAGCAGCAGAAAGATATTTTGGTCCACCACCAACAGAAAAAATGGTTCGTGAGTGGAGAAAACAAGAGGAACAATTAAAACTGCTATGTAAACACAAGAAAAACATTCCGTTCGCATCTAGAAAAATGGCCAGAATTAGAAGTACAAATGAAAAATTGGGTAACAAATCATCGAAACATGGAAATATCTGTTTCTACGAAAATGATAGTTTTTGAAGCGAAACTATGGGCAACTGCTAATGGAATTTTAGATTTTACCAGATCACCGTCTTGGTGCTTTAGATTTATGAAAAGACACGGGTTATGCATGCGTACAAAAACCACTCTACCCCCAAAAATGCAGGCTGATTATGAAGCTAAAATTATAGAATTTCATAGATTTGTCATATCGGCGAGAAGGAAATTTAACTTTGAGCTTAATCAAATTGCGAACATGGATGAAGTGCCTCTAACTTTTGATGTTCCTTCAAATCGGACAGTAGATTCAAAAGGCAACGAATCAATAGTGATCAAAACAACAGGTCACGAAAAAACTCACTACACTGTAGTGTTTAACTTGTTGCGCGGACGGAACAAAACTATCCCCCATGTTAATCTTCAAGAGAAAAACGTTACCGAGAGATGAAATTCCTCGTGGCATTATTATCCACGTTCAAGATAAAGGCTGGATGGATGAAACAGGAATGAAATTACGGATACAAAAGATATGGGCAAAACGACCAGGTGCGTTGTTTAAAAAGCCTTCGGTGTTAGTGTATATATATATATATATATATATATATATATATATATATATATATATATAAAGTCATTTCTTCTCTAATAATAATTTACAATTCAAGCCGTTAATAATTAAAATATATTCGGATTTTTAATTATATTTCGTGAATATTATTTTAAATTACAACTTCGAGTAACTTTATAAGCATATATAATTGCTGAGTAATTATTTCAAATAAGAATTCATTAAGGTATTAATAATGTAAGTAGAAAACGTCTCCTCCGCCCATCGAGATGCCCAGCTCATCAGTATACTGACAACGCATGCGAAAAAGTATAGTGCGGTACACAAACATGAAGTTTAATGTACAGGAAAGTTTGATCATTGGGGAATGTACATACTAGTATCCCGGCGCTACTATGCTGTCCACTGATGCACACCGAGGTTGTTTAGAAATGGAGATGTTCCTTCCTATCCAATCTGAGGTGGGTCATCAAATGGTGCTAAAACATGCCATTCCGGGAAAGAAAACATACAGGCGGTTGCCTCCAACGATTTGAATGAACTTGTATAACACGGTTTCCATCGCATAACCACCCTATATCACGAATGACATATGGGTTAGTAAGCGATACGAGTGAATGCCGTGGAGAATGACAACTTAAAAGAGTTTTTACTTACTGAATTTTCGTACACAGTTGTGCCAGGCTGAGGCAATTGAGAAGCGCTTCAAGTGTGCAGTTCTAACTCCACAATTCACCATTAGTCAATTCTTCAACTCACTACTGGAACTGGAAAAACAAGTTCCCTTTTCTGTTAGAGGAAAAGAATTGCTAGTCATCTTCCTCTAACGTGAAGTCTGTCAGAAGATAAAACCATTAGTGGATTTTTCATTTAATTTATTTACGTTAGTGCGACTTTTCAAAAAAGAATCATAGATGTCATTAAGGTAAGGCTGATCATCGCGGTATTAGGTTTTTGAATAAGAATGCATTATTTGGAGAAATGCATGTCAGAACAGGTTTCAGAGTAACGCGTAAGTATTTTCTCTAGATTTGTTGCCCTTTGAATTTTGAGCTTTAGTATCCTGTAATTTTAATACAAGCTAATGAAGTTATTCGTTAACATTCAAAGATATGGAATCTTTTTATTCTCACCTCATAAGGATTGCTAGATTATTTATAAGGGATCAATATTATTTAACACTGCCTGAAGTCCCAAAATTCCCCCCCTCTCTCTCTCTCTCTATCGTTTTCACTTTAAAATATTATGATATCGTCAATTATTGCTCAGCCTCATCATATATCTTCAGTAAATGTGATTCAAAAAGATGGACTAGTTCGTACTGAATTAGCGTACTGAATTTTTTGAATTTTCGACATAACACTGTGCTATAATGCTCTGAGTGTTCCATGTTTCCCATTGAATGCGATCTCATTCTGAGATAAACAATCTCAATTTCTCCCAGTGGGTTGTCTTAACTCTGGAGACATCGAAGTTTGAGCATATATTTGGACTTTAAGCAGACAGTGTAGTAACAGGAGTAGGGTGAGTGAAGCATGTAACCTAAGCGCAAAATTGTAAAAAAGCTCGGAGAGATATCCTTCTAAATAGCAAAAGCTAGAAATGAATTAACAACATACTGTACATTATATCACATACAAAAATGATAATTACATACAGTAATATACTGCTGTGCATACAATTATCTGAAATTAGCTATATGTTACTGTACTATACTAATGCACTCACTTTTCGTGATTCTAATCCTGCCAATTATAGAACTCACCCCAGTGGCGTAGCTAGGGGGGATGGGGGTGCTTTCCCCAGGCGGCAATTTCGACGTGAAACACAATTTTATTTTTCGACGATTCTTCTATTTATCTTAACTTAGTAATTTTATTACTTCATTAATAATTAGTTTTCAACAACTATATTTACAACTAAAATAAACAAACATAGTGGTGTTTCATTTCTTTCCCTACGTCATTTTGACTTTTTTTGTAATATTTTTGGTGTGTATTGAAAGGGGCGGCAAACTCAGGGACCGTCCCAGGTGGCAAAAGCTCTAGCTACGCCAATGACTCACCCCCCCCCCCCTTGTCCCGGGCGCTAATTGCTATTATTATGCTCTTGTAAGTATGTTGATAGCAGTTATTTTTTGAGAATGTAAAGGACCGCGGTGCGATTTTGTGCGGCCTACCTGTGGATTTTGATTTTCACGAACGAAAAAATAAAATAATCTGAATCAAATGTGTATTAGATATTTTAATTCTATCACTAATCGATACTCTCGATGTTGGTAAATTTATTTGGTGTTTTTACATCACTATATACCCACGTGTTTTTCAAATATTAGATGTGCCAAAGAAGCGTTCTTGCACCGTTTTGTTCCAATGCGCATTCTCCGGGCGCTCTCAGGGAACGTGAGTGCGCGATTAGTGTTGTTCGTTTGTTCAGCTTTGGAGGTTGTGTCGCTGCTGCTCACAACCACTATTACTAGATACGCACTGTGATGCTGCTCTCGGATAAATATTTATTTTTAATGAGGTTCTCGGATTACCTAAGGCTGGACAGCCCTGATCTAGAGTATTGTTTTGAATTGGAGTGCTATAATCCGCATGTACTAAAACGAGTATAGAAAGTAAACAGATATTTAAAAAATAAACAACTAAATCAGGACATATGCAATATCTAATCATGCACTGACGAGTTTGTTATAGATTGACTCAAACGCAGTAATTCGATGTGAAAACACACAATGGCAGCTAAAAGGGAAATGGTTGTCATGGAAACGTAACGTCACAGCCATCTGTTCGCTGAAACGAATTATTATGTATAATAATATGTATTATAGTACTGAATACGGCAAAATAATTCCGTTTCATGTTCGATTAAGTGGCTTTCAAACTTTTTCAAGAGACGCCTACCCACTTTTTTTTTTTTTTTTTGTAAAAAAATTATCGCGTCCTCTGCACTTTTCATAAAAGGATACTGACCTATAATTTTCTTATCATTATACTAGTAAAACTAAGATGGTCTTACAGTTTTTAGATAACACATAATCATACTTCAAACTAAAAGTAAAATAGACACAGGAATATCTGTTTTAAAAATTACAACTTTAAAATTTCTAACTTAGTATATTAATAAAAATAAAAATTGAATATTGTCATAAAAATATTTAATAAAAATGAACAATAATATTAACCATTGCATAGAGCGCCACACAGTTTGAAAACCACTATTTCCGGTATATGTGACATGTGACGTCATGCTGCAAGAAATATACAAGTAAAGCCATGCTCTATGATACAGATAAACTGCATGATCAAAAACTAGTGAATGATGATAACACTTTTCATCTGTTGTTCTTTTACCTCCCGATCTGATAACATATATTCTATCCTCTCAACAGTAGCCATTTTTCATCATTAGACAGTAATTCAATCCATGCAATTCTTTTTTAAGCACTTTAAGAAGCCAATGTGACCATATATGACCAAAGCCTAGACCATATATGAACCTTAGGTATGTGTTGTGCCGCGGTGTATCTTGATGTCTGGCTGTGTTACTACCGCCCTGCTTATTGGAAACATTCAAGTAGGTTGAATAAGATCCTTATTAGGTGCCTAGATCAGGGAGTCCGTATTATCGAACTTTCGTCACGCGTGTCAATGATGTGCTCAGAGCTGTCGTCAGATTACATCGCGCGCTGTGGCAAACAATTTAATATCACTCCTGATGGTTATAAGATAAAAATATAAGAAAATCTCCAATTGCTATTTTGTTTTTATTACAAGAAAAACATTAATGCAAAACGATTACATAATAATAGTAATTAAATATTTGCTCCACGGGGATATTGCACAATAAAACTGTTTATAAGCTCTTCTAAATTTAAATTATAAGCTACGTCCGCCTCTATCGATATAGTTGCTAGACCAACCAATCTTTCTTGTGGCATTGCTGTTCGCAAATAATTTTTAATCAGTTTTAAAACTTGCTACGCTAAAAGGAATTGTTAGCGTAGCGACGGCGCCTACCGCAATATGGCTGAACGAGCGCCCTTATTAAACCGCGCCGTGAGGCAGACTTGCCTCTATGCTACACCCTATAGACAGTACTGGATGTCCTGTTAGGTTTATCATATGTTCTAGATGACATGCACATACAAAACTTGCAAAAAGTAAACTTACTTCAAGGTCTTTCTTTCGGAGAACAAGAGAACAGCCAGAGCACTTAGTCATATCAGGGCAATCCTCCTTCAAATGACGTTCTAGATCTTGAACATACACTTTTTTATCGCAGTGTTGACATTTAGACAGTTCCCAATCATCGTGATTCTTGCTGTATTCCTACAGAAAAAGAAAGAATATTTTAGACAATATCTCAAAACATGCCATTTTTTTTTCATAACAGCAAGATTTAAATGACAACATTTTCTGAAACAGATTTTATTTTATCACGTGAAATTATCAGCAAATGCTAAATAGTAAGGCAACAAATTTATCAAAGCGCATAAATTCATTATAGATTTTAACGAACAAAATTTGTTAAAAATTGATGCTGAATCTGACCAAAGAAAAAACTAGTAGCGACATACGCACTACAATATCTCTTCGCCCGCTTCTGGTGACTATTACACTATTGACTCTGTTTCAATCCTACACATAAATAGAGTAGGCAATTCAAAAGAATAATATCCATGCAAATATCAACAGAAAACTTGTAAAGCAAAAATCATAATTCCTCTGTGATAAAGAATATATTTCGCTAGCAAGAAGTATGAAGTGTTAGCCGGAAACTAAAGTGAAAGGGTTTTCATTATACAAAACAGGCAAACGGAGTAGAGCTGTTTGGAATGTTTGGCATTAATGACCAAAGCAACTAAAACTATGAAGCTAGTGCTTTATGTCTGTTAAGTGCGTGTTCATCTCGCCGGTTTGTCTGTTTTGCGAAATGAAAAACCCAAATTTCCAAGAAGGGAAACCTTCCGCTTCCGTATGAAACTGGTTAACTCACCTTCAGCTGAAAAGTTCCATATAAAGGATCTTCGAGGTGAGAATAGAAATTAATTTCATTCATGTCCTCAGAAATCATGCATTACAGAGAAAGCAGACGAGATGAAATTGTATAGAGAGTTTGTGCGAATTAAACCACTGAACATTTGATTGCCAAATTTAAATTGAATATTTCTTTTGAAATTGTTCGAATTAAACCTATCTGCTTTCATTTGTTTAAAAATGACCAAATTCTGCCTTACAAACTAAGCAATATTCAACACACACCCATACCCACACCCAACCACCCACCCACCCACCCACCCACACACACGCACGCACGCACGCACGCACGCAGGCACGCACAGACACGGTTATTAACCGTAACTAAAGCATTACTACAAATGAAATACAGAAATAATACATTTATAAGATAATTTGGATATAGCCATCTATTTGCAGTGATGCAGCTTTAGGAAAAATAATAAATTTTTCGAAATGATGTCGATCATTACTATAGGTGTCGTCAAGAACAACAGTGTAGAGTGTAAACGAAATGAGCGCTCTTTATTACAAGATTTATTAACGCCCAAATTAAAATACTGTTAACACCATTCCAAGTTGAATATACAGAAACTCGGTTTTTTTTGTTTTTTTTTAATGAATAAACGAGGAAAATTTGAAGTGACACTTTTGTGATTAATGAAAGATCTGGAGCATTTCGAATCTAGAGAAGCATGAATCTTTTTTTTTTCCCTCTCATCTTTTCTTGAGTGTAGATACCTGTAGAAATCGCATTGTAACAGTAGCTGTTTTTTTATTTATGTTTTACGTGAATCCGTTCATATTCGAAATATTTTGAAATATTTCGAAATATAGAAGCTTAGAATTTCCGTGGCTCAGTGGGTACCTGGATTCGAATCCCGTCTAGGGAGCGAAGAACTCTTACCAGGGTTTTTCAACTGAAGATCAGTTAGTCGGTCTCATACGATAGTGGAAGAGTTTTTCCTCAAGGGAAACTCGGATTTTTCCATCTGCAACCAAGCAATTCGGGAAGTAAAACACACGCAATTTACAGACAAAAATACAACAAATGATAATATTGGTTTCAAACGATGGTCCCGAATGCCAGAATAGACATCCTGGCTGTTATATCGTCATATGATATATACACCAGGCAATGACACAAACGTCACAAACCTCCATGCGCAAAGCGGGATTCGATCCCACAGCTTTTTGGTTGGAGAGCAAATACGCTATCAGGCAGTATATTGCTGAATCTCCCTTGAAATTTCAGCATTTATAATCTTTTCTATTCCCTCTTTTATAATCCTCCTCCCTCCATTTCGCTTCGAAATGGAGGGAGGAGGATTATAAAAGAGGGAATAAAAGAAAAATGCAACAGGCACTTCTTCATGTAGCGTAGTTCAACTGATTCCAACCCAGTTATTCCTTGACTGATTTACCTCAAAACATAAATAAATGAAATTTTCTAAAAAAAAAAAAAAAAAACTTATGTAAATAGCATGACCACATAACGACTTACAAAATACAATACTGCAATCTAGAAGTACTTTTAACTCAGACTGCAATCTAGAAGTACTTTTCTGCTGCGAATGTCAATAGAGCTCAGCCCATCGTTTCCACTATCCTCCCCCCCACACAGTAACAATGGTTTGTTTATGAATTGTATCTAACTGTCTGCTTTCTTAATTATTATTTTACACCCGACATGTTCATAGGAGTTATTTTAAAGAACAATGGGCCTTCTGTTACTTTTTATTTTAATACAATATTAGTTCCAATACCTTTACCACATATCGCATGTAGCAAATCACACACTCCGATAGGCGAGGAATACATGATTACATTCACAAAACAATATTGTAATGTGTATTAAAACTACACGTCACAGAGGAAAGATTTGGATCTTTAATCACTTAGTTCTCGTCTCTATCTCATTATGGTATCTGATTTTTAAAAAGAAAAATGGAGCGCTTGTTTAACTTGACCCTGAACAAGTTTATATTTCAAGTATTCACAGTATATACACAAAAATACAAACTTCATCATGATTTACTACAGTACGCTACATTACTACACCAGTTAACCGTTAATTTAGCCTGACCTCTGGCGAGGAGAAGTTAGGTAAAGTGTTGACTTATAGCCAACACAATCAACAAAAGTCTTCACAAAAATACACACAAAAATAAAATATTACAATAAGGTCATAACCACACACATACAGCATCCAGGGTGTATTTAAATCAACCACATATTAAAAAGTTTAACTAGTTCTTCCAAGGATTTTCTTCTTCCCTTTCCTAATCAGGTGTATATCAAATCTGAACATATGTTACTTACCCTACCTATGCGAAAACACAACACACTATCAGTAAGAAAAGAACACAAACACATCAGATTTAATATCTTTTCAAAATCAGGTCTTTCTGATAATGCAGCAATGTTCTAAAGAAATTACCCGAAAGACACCAATTTCTTATTACGCATCAAAGCCTGTTACAAACGAAAATTCAAAGGACCCTGTGAATGTTAATTCATTACCCGAATCTGAAGAAGAATGACAGTCGAAGAATGTCCAGGATGAGGATGGCCCATTTTTAACTTACTTAACATCTGTTGAAACAAAGGATCATAATTACGTCAACCAAGTCACAAACAATTACAACAACTTCTAAAGCCAGAACTTCCAGCACAAAATATTACAATCAAGTCCATATGCGAGATACAGAATCCAGAAAAAAACACTGTTCCAGTGTCCTTCAAGTTAGATAATAAGACTCAAAAATAGCAAGGCTCCTACAAACAACTATCGATGTAGTTCTACTTATATACAAATCCATATTCTTGTTATTTATTATTTTTAAGTTTAGATTTAATTTTATCTGTCCGTCACCAGATGTCAGGCTAAGAATAAAAAAAAGTTATTTTATTTAATCATGGATTAAATCCTTAGACCATATCTAAACTTATAATCAGAACTATAGTATTAAAGAAGCATCAGTTTGCAAAACTTACCGAGCGTGCTGACAAGTTCCCACCACAGTTAAAGCAAGTAATTGCGGATCTACTCTTCTGTTCGGAAGACGTCCAAACAAACATGCGGCATTTTGAACAGAATCGCATAGCTATGCTAAAAGATAAAAATAAAAATAAAAAGAATAGATATATAAATTATCTACAGAGGCAATTTCCTGCATGCCAATCATTAATAATAATAACAATAATAAAAAGCAAACTGGAATTAACGAATAATGTTCAATATTCCCTCGAAAGTTTTATTCCATTGTCGTATATCTATTTATTATCTCTAGGTTTTCATAAAATGCCTTACATTCTTCTTCTTCTCAACTATGGGGATTTCGCAGAGAAGCAAGCCCAGATGGAGAATCTCAAAAACGTCGCGGAAAGCGTCCAAATCATGTTGGAAAGTAATTTCAGGAAAATAATTCTTTTACTTATAATAATAATGATTATTGTTATTATTTTCTAGATAAAAGTTGCATTTAGAGCACTAAAATATCCATATTCTTTCTTTTGTTAGTTCGTTCCACTCATTCTATTTTATTATTATTATTATTTTTTTTTTAAATTCAAAAGAATTTTGAGAAGTTGGAGTGAAATGTACAGTATGTTTGGAAATAGAAAACGGCTATCTCTATTTACAAGTAGCGACTACTTGGAATTACGAAGGAACTATAGCTATGGTGCAAGAGTATTATGTATGTATGTAAACTGCGTGTGTGTGTGTGTGTGTGTGTGTGTGTGTGTGTGTGTGTGTGTGTGTGTGTGTGTGTGTGTGTGTGTGTGTGTGTGTGTGTGTGTGTGTGTGTGTGCTTAGACTGGTTTTGCATGTTGAGAAAAACAAGCTTTCAAGAGAATAGTCCGTTAGAGTCTGCATACTTCGCTTTCAGATGAATAAACTTTATAAAGGTTCTTCGTGAGTGAAATAAGAGATTAGTCATGAAAATATTACGTTATGTCTGTCTATCTGTGTGTACGTTATCTCAAACAAAACACTTCTACTATACAAAGATAGTAAAACAGAAAAAATCGTATACATTATGTACTCTATGAACATTATAAAATCATACAAGTCAGTAAGCTGATTCCATTATTTGCTCGTAAATCCTAATCTTGTACGGTTACAATAACATCTTGTGCGCCTGTCAATTATCGATGTTATTTCTTTCTTTTGTATGAGGTAAACAGAAAATGGTTCTCGGACCAATTTCCATATGTCGAAAACGTTTTTGGATTTTTATGTGCTGATGTGCAGAACATAATTTAGAGGTAATTTAGAAGATATCACCCTCATTTATTTTGTTTTATATAATATTACATTGATGGTCAGCAGTGCAGGCTTGAGAGGGTTATTCGGAGTCCCTGTTGGAAAGTAATTTCCAACAGGGACTCTGTTGGAAATTATTAGAGCAACAGGGTCCTGTTGCTCTAATAAATATATTTCACTTTTATTAATAAAACGCGTAATTATTTCAAAATGTTTTTAAACATTTCAGTTTTCAAAATAATCTTTCTGCTTCAGCTATAAATGACAATAAATTAAAAATATTCTTAAAGTAATCTCAATGCTGGCAAATATTTGTATACCGTTTAAGTTACTTAACAATGTATCCAAATCTAATTCATAAATTTCTAAATTTTTACCTCAGTAAAGAATTAATGTGCACTAATAAATGAAAATTAGAAATATCGTATTATCAAATACAGATTAATGGCGGTTAGATATCCCTATGAGCTGAAGACTCGAAATGCATTGTCAGTTTTCTGTTCCTTCTGGAAAACAAGTCCGATTATGCAGGGAATTCGCAAGAAGGTGCTTTCTGAATTGATATTATTATTACATCAACTCTCCTGGAGTCAAAGACTCATTGAGGGAGAGAGGAAGTTTTATACCATTAAAAATTGCATAAATTATATAAGAAATATACGAAAAATCTCTCCTACCTGTAACATGGCTGTCATACTGAAGCTTAAACTCATTTACACTCTTAGCATTCACAACCTACTAAATCAATGCATTCCACTCACCCACCACTATTCACCACTTCCTTGCGCAATTTCCAGGATGACTTCTAGTTCTCGCTTCTTCCTTATTTTCCATTATCCGAAAAAAAAAAGCTTTATGAAGGAGAGCTACTATTGCAAAAATGCGAAGTGTGTGCGTATTAAATTTTTTAACTTTATATTTTTATTAATTTATGTGGATCCCACCCACGAAAGTTCATATGCAAACCTATAGTACATTTGTACCGTGGGTGAGCTAAAGATTTCTTTATATCACACACACACACACACACACACACACACACACACACACACACACACACACACACACACACACACACACACACACACACACACACACACACACACACACACACACACACACACACATTTTTTTTTTCGTATTTTTATTAATTTGTTATATAGTCCGAACATGATTCTAAAAACTAAACATTGAACGTTTTCAAATCCCTTCAGTACTTCGACCAAGCGGGACAGCAGTCTCAGGTCAGACGATGAAATTGATCCCCTACCTAAAGACATTGCTCTCCAGAAAGAAAAAGAAGTAAACCATGATTAAAAAAAAATATATATATATATATATATATATATTTAATAATATATATATATATTATTGAACAATAACTTATTGTTATTATTATTTCATTTTATTTTTTTTACACAAATTAAGCTTTTGTGTCCGACATCATCATCATTAAATTCCTGATATGTATCCTCAGAGGGTGTACATAATAAATATGATAGTACTACATGAAAAAGTTACAAAATTACTAACTTCCGATCAACAATTTTTCTCCAAATTAATCTATTTATCTGTCAAGATTCCAATATTATCTATCCGATATCATTTTTTTTTAAAATTTGAATATTTCGAAATTTTGAAACCACATTTAAGCAAGTTCCAGGGCGGTTAATAGTTAGAAGGGAATCATTCGTTCGATGCTGTTGGCACACTCACCCTCGATGAGTCTGGACTTCCTGGAGGTGTCACATAATAATAAATATTTATTATAACAAATAGAGCCCAAAATCAAATATGTGCTAGTTTAATTCATTTTAATTTGTTGATATAAACAGGCGCAAACGTGAACATCGCTACGATCTGCTATGTCATATATCTTTATGATCTCTCAATTTACTAAATGGTATAGAAATTACAAATAAGCAGCCGTTAAAATAACACTTTCAATCTCGATCGAAATAAAAATTAGTTATATAGAGAACTTTAATATTTGTCATATTAATAAATGTTACTTATTGGATTTACGAAAGCAGTATGTAATTATCACAAAGCCATCAGTTAGTGTTACTTCCTTCGTAGATTTTTAAATTTCAGGAAATATTATATATATATATATATATATATATATATATACACACACACACACACACGATATCATAAAATGTATGACTACTCGATGCTTTGCTAAAATAAACTACTTTTGATACACGACGTACCTTCAAGCCCTTTAAAACACACTCATCAATTGGCAAAAACAAGAATTTTGCGTGATTAGCGCCCTCTTATAAATTAATGCCTAAGTTATCAATATAAGACAAAATATCTAATTTAGCGCCCTCTTTAAAATTGCTACCGAAGGGTTTAGTAGCGTGTATCTTTTACTTTAATTTTGGCATTTAAGAATCAGTATAAAGCAGAATGCTAAATGTTAGACTTAAACGTTGATATGGATTTTAATTAATTTCTCTTGCCACTACAACGTTATCATGCCACTGACTTCTTTTGATTCGAAAATATCAAAATTTTATTTTTTGGGAAGTAAACGCTTCTGTTCTATGTAATCAAGTATGGAATGGTGCAAGAATCAGAAATATTTATATATTTTCGATTTGTATTTATTTATAAAAATATATGTATGTATGTATTTATGGAATAACTTTTAATGGGATTATATTGATCAAGTGCATATAATAAACAACTATGTTATACCAACTTGTTTCACCAACTAGGGCTGTTAGCATCTTCAGGGTAAGGCACTAAAAAGTAAAAAACTGTTACAAACTATAATCAACCGATTCCAATTATATTAAACAAAGCACAGAGCGCGTACAATACATGCATAGAGCGTGAATACTATCACTTGTTGTTATTTAGGAACGTTCTATAGTTGTGACTGTAATTCAGTTCAGGTGATTTGAGAGATCTAATAAGGGTCTTCCAGATCACGGGTAAGATTAGTCCTTGGATCCTGTTAAGGTTTTGTATACAGCGGGCAACTCTTATGGCCTCTTTAAAAATTCGGGAGCGGAAGTCCGCCTCCTCCATGTAAGGAAATGTGCTTCTATCCCACTCTTTGGTGTGGTTCGTTCTTGAGAAATGAAAAGCTAACCTCGATTTTTCTTCTCTGTTATTATTGACGTCAGCTATGTGTTCTTTATGCCTAATTTCAAGGCTCCCTTGAAGTTTGGCCGATGTAATTCAAGCCACATGAGCAAAGTATGTTGTAAACACCAGCATATTTGGAGAAAGGATGGCTATCTTTTGGAGATCTTAAGAACCCTGATATCTACCAACCTTACCATGAATCGATTTCCTCGAAGACTCGTCCACAAGATACTTTTCTCTGAAACCCGACAAAGACAACGAGATGATATACATTATATTTCTACCATCGTCATTCCTTACATAGGGACAGTTTCCAATGAGATTGCAAGACTCCTTAGACCACATAAAATAAGAGTGGCCTTTAAACCGACAGAAACGATTATGCAATTCTTAAGATCTCCAAAGATAGCCATCCTTTCTCCAAATATGCTGGTGTTTACAACATGCCTTGCTCGTGCGGCTTGAATTACATCGGCCAAACTTCAAGGAGACTTGAAATTAGGTATAAAAAACACATAGGTGACGTCAATAATAACACAGAAGAAAAATAGGGGTTAGCTTTTCATTTCTCAAGAACGAACCATAACAAAGAGTGGGATAGAAGCACAATTCCTTACATGGAGGAGGATTTCCGCTCCAGAATTTTTAAAGAGGCCACAGCAGTTTCCCGCTGTATACAAAACCTTAACAGGAACCAAGGACTAATCTTTCCGTGATCTGGAAGATTAGTCCTTGGTTCCCTTATTAGATCTCTCAAATCATCAGAACTGAATTACAGTGACAACTATAGAACGTTCCTAAATAACAAGTGATAGTATGCACACTCAACGCATGTATTGTACGCGCTCTGTTGTTTGTTTAATATAATTGGAATCGGTTGATTATAGTTTGTAACAGTTTTTTACTTTTTAGTGCCTTACCCTGAAGATGCCAACAGCCTTAGTTGGTGAAACTAGTCGGTATAACATAGTTGTTTATTATATGCACTTGATCAATATAATCCCATTAAAAGTTATTCCAGAGTTTTATAGTCAAGAAAATTAAACGATTTTAAAATGTATGTATTTATGTTTGCAGACTTCAGTTTGTAATTTAATTATAATCATGAAATTATTAAATCGTCATTAAAATTAATTAAATAATGAATAAATAAAAAATAAATATACAAATTTATTTATTTATAAAAATAAAACAGTAACGCACGAGTGTGCATTTGTAGACTCTGTAGCTCAATCCGTATAGACGAAGCGCCCTTTAGTCGGAAAGACATGGGTTCGATTCCGGTCTATGACGTAAGAAACTTTTTCATCCTCAGATAAACTTACAGATAAGCTTCGAGGATGAAAGCAGAGAAATTAGTTCTCATCCAAGATGTATTATATGTAACCAAATGCATGTAATGTACGTAACACATGTAAACCAATGTATGTAATGTATGTATTATATGTAAATAAATGTAAGTAATGTATCATATGTAATCAAATATATGTAATGTATGTCATAACTGTAACAAAGGTATGCAATATAGAGTGATTATATCCATTGATATTGTATATATATAGAGTGTAAAATTGCAAAGAAACATCTGTAATAATCATCATTATGAATATTATAATAATATACGTTGTAAACAGTTATTGTTATTATTATTATTTAAAAAAAAATTTATGTACGAGAAAGTATATATATATATATTATTATTATATACAGGCACCTTCATTGGGTCCGTAGACTCATTGTGGGAGGTCCATTTTGAAAACACTGATCAACAATTGTCAAAACCCGTACAATATCCGTCATATTAAGCGCCTCTGTAGCGCAATTGGAAACAATTGGAATCAATTGGAAAATTGAAGTCTGCAAACAAAGTAGGTACGTTGCGCCCTTCGATTGTAAAAGGCCTAAGTTCGATTCTCGTCATGACGGGAGGAATCTTTAGATGGACTTTTTCAATCGAAGGAGAGTTAGCCGATCTCATACGGAAGTAGCAGGGTTTTTTCTCCAGGAAAGTCGGGTTTTTTATCCCGCATACAGACAAATCAGACCTTCAGAACTCATGCAATTTTCAGACAAAAAAATACTAACTGTGGTGGTGGTGGGTAGTAGATGGTGCTGAAGTTGATGATTGGTAGTAGAGGTTCAGTGTAGTGGTGGAGACAGAGAGTTGTATAATAGGTGTCCTTCACGAGATGAGTCTTCGGACTCCTTGGAGATGTCACGAATAATAATAATAATAATAATAATAATAATAATAATAATAATATTTTGCCTTGAAATCATTCACCGACAAAGCATACACAACTGACCCTGGCAATCTATTCCACTCATTCACCACTCTTCAAGCAAAACATTTAGTTCTCACTCCCTTACTAACCATACTCTAACTCAATTTGCATGGATGACCTCAGATTATTCATGTACTGAAATATTTTGTCGCATTAATCCTGTAAACTCCCGAAAGCTTATTTCTTATATCACTAATGAACAAATATTTATATCACTAATGAACAAATTAAGCAGTAAATTTCCAAGTACAGTGCCCTGCGGCACGTCAATAGTCAAAGGCCTTTTACAGGACCTGCACCTGCTTAAACTACTGTTTGGTGTCTCTCCATCAACCACCCTCTTATCCATAACACCAGCTTCATATGCATACCAATTTGATGAAACGTATGTATTAGAATTCCATGTGGTATCCTATCAAACGCTTTTGCGAAATACAACAGTATGTCCATGTAGTCATTAACTTTATTCAATTTAGCTGTCCCCTTATTATAAAAAGAAAAGTGAGTAAGTCACTGAAGCATGACCTACCCTTTACAAGTCCATTCTGGTCCCATACAATATCACATTCCTATCCACCCAGTCCTGAATTTTGTCTTTAAACAACTTCTTCAATAATTCCACCACCACTCCTGAAGTACTAATTGGTGTATAATTAGCTACTTCTCTCTTGGAACCACCTTTATATAATAGAATAATTTTTACTTCTTTCCATCCCCTTGGGATTTTACACTAGCTGAGACTCACTTTAACCAATCTAGTCAAAGGAGCTACCGATTCCCTTGCACATTCTCGTAATACACGGACTGATATCCCGTCCAATCCCATTGCTGTATTTACATCCAGATTCTGTAAGATCCTATGTATCTCGATTCTCTCTATCCTTACTTCCACATTAATCCCTGATATGTCTATTACTGCAATGTCATCGCCTGGATGATACACTCTTGCAAAATGATTATTCAATAATTCAATTAGTTCATTTGCTTCAGTAATGACGACAGATGCTATCTTTGGGTTACGGCAGATGATGGAAAAGTTTCGAGAGAAGCAACGGGAGCTACATCTAGTGCTTTGATCTGGAGAAAGCGTATGATAGAGTGCCAAGGTAAAAAGTCTGGAGGTGTCTGAGGGAGAAGAAGGTACTGGAGAAATATGTCAGTATGCAGGAGAAGTATGCAGATGTACTGAAATGTGAAGACAAAAGTTCGGATCTGCTTGGGAGAGAAAGAAAGTTTTCCAGTGACAGTTGGCTTGCTTGCATCAGGGGTCAGAATTAAGTCAGTTCCTGTTTAATATTGTGATGGAGGCGGTGACGAAGGAGGTGAGAGGTGAGAGAAGAGAGAAGAGGAAATGTCATCAGGAAGGCCAGTGACTTTAGATACTTAGATTAAACAATGAAAGAGGATGATGAGGCTGAGAAGGAAGGGGGATAAGGATACAAGTAGGATGGAGGAACTGGAGAGAGATGGCTGGAGTGCTATGCGATAAGAGGGTGCCGATCAATCTAAAAGGCAAAATCTACAGGACAGTAGTGAGACCAACTATGACGTATGCTATGGAAACTATGGACTTGAGGAAAAATAACATCAGCAGGATGGAGGTAGCGGAGATGAGAATGTTTAGGTGGATGTGCGGTGTGACCAGAAAGGATCGTCTGAGAAATGACTATGTAAGGGGAACGGCGAAAGTTACGAACTTAGGAGCAAAGATACAGGAGCTAAGGTTGAGATGGTTTAGTCATGTGATAAGGAAAGAGGAAGAGTATGTGGGAAGAAAGGTCGTGTAGATGAATGTGCAGCGGAGGAGAAAGCGCGGGCAGCCAAAGAAGAAGAGATGGAGGGAGAAGATAGAGGAGGACTTCAGGATGAAGAACTTGGATGTGGCTACAGCCCAAGACAGGAGGTTGTGGAGGAGACTCACTACAAACAGCGACCCTACTTAAGTGGGAAATACCGCAGATGAAGAAGAAGAGAAGAAGAAAAGTCATTCTACCCTGGTCATTCTTTCTTTTGCTGGCCACCTACTGAAAGAACTTTCGGATTACTCTGATCTCGTTCGGATAATCTATATTGCCAATGGGCATGCTGGTCACCTCTATCTATGAATCTCTTCTACATGATTATCTTTCTTTTTAACTCCTGCTTAATGCATCCTTTTAATTACAAGTTTATTACTTCTCTTAACTCTTGGTATACGGCTAGGTATTTGTTCTTTTAAACATCCCTTTACCAGTTCTAATATACCATTAACAGCTTTTTCCTGATGTATATACTCCCATGGTACCGCTCCAAGCAATTTTCTAAGAGGGTGCATCTAAGTTTCTCATCGTTCCCAGCCTTATAATTCCATATCAAACCCTTCTTTGCTGAAAATTCCATATGCTTAGTCACTTTCCAGGTCAAAAATGAAAAATCGCTCTCACCGATTGGCGGCAATATGTTCATTTTAGTTATAAATAAATCCTCAAATGTAATCACAAGGTCTCGATCCCCTTGTGCCTTTCATTACATGCTGTCTTAGGTAATTATCCCTAAGAAGCTGCGTGAATTCCATTTACTTCCGTCTATATGACCTTTCCTTCTTCCAATAATCCTTATAATTAAAGTCACACATAATAACTACCCGCGTTCTATTTATTGAATTTATTTGCGGATGCATATCACCTACATCGCTTTGCATTCCCTGTCTATATAACCAAATATTTTGTCTCATTAGCTTCTATTTCACACCAGACAGCTTCAAAAGCAGTTTTCCACTTTACTGATTTTCTGTTGGACTAGAACTCTATTGGGACTTAACCCATCTGATATCATCAGCAATACCCCTCTCCATTCTATTTGCTCTATTCACTCTAAAATATCTAACCATCAATTTCTATGTCAATAATTATATCATCCTTAGTCAACGACGTCTCACTAAATAGGAACTAATCAATGCAAAATATTCATCCTTGTTACTGATACTCTTGGCATTACTATACATAAATTATATAAAGCTGGTAGATCCATAATTAACTTTATACTTTGTATCCACAATCCCATTCTCATTTACAACCTCAGACACTAAAGATAGCATTTGCAATATATACTCGTATATACAGTATATTGGAATGTTGATTATGACAGTAACTGTGAGTTATCGCGCTGTCGGAAAGGCGGTAGAGAAGTGATATGGTAGAGAAATAAACTGATGAGAAGGTTTTATAGGATAGATACAAGAAAAATGTTTCAAAACAGGGCAGAAAAAGAAATAATAAAAACTCATTCATGGAAGATAAGCAAGAATTCAGTGAACATGAGAATGAGGAGTACGCTCTTTTCATGGTGAGTAGTAAGTGAGTGGAATGTGTTTGGCAAAGAAAATGGTGAAAACATCTGTGAATGGGTTTAAGGAGTTGTATGTCAGGTATTGTGTGAGTGTGACTGAATATCCCTGGAATTATTTTGGTTGTTTTAGATTTTAAGTATAAATGTGTTGTACAATGAACCCTGCATAGCCATTTGAAAATGGAGTTTACATCCATAGTGCTAGGCCAAACAAAAAAAAAAAAGATATTCTACGTTCGATTCTGGTCTCCCACTAGAGGACGTTTTTCCAATCCCTTCTTCGACCATTTCCTGAGTTAATAGATCACTGGCACGGGAAAGTAGGTATTTTCTCCGGGAAACCATAGAGCTCACCCTATTTCAGACAACAATATATTGTAGATTGAAAGCCAAACGGCTAGTTTTCTGGCAACCTTAATAATGATGAAGGGGATACAATTCCTTTGATGTTTACCTTTGATGTTTACTGGCAGGTAAACATCAAAGGATTTGTATCCCCTTCATTAACAATATATTGTTTTAGGATTAGGGACACGAGACCAGAGCGCTGTATTTATTTGACACCGTTTAAAATTAGTGATAGTTTTGGACCAGTTATCTCTGATTGGCTACGATGGAGATTAACTGCCTCTCAGTCTCTGAAAGGTAGAGCTAAAATGACCTCGCCTACACTCTAAGGTGAATAAAAGACGTTTCAAATCTTTTCTTCTCGGATATGTTGTACATTTACGGATGTTCCAGTGCAATAATAATAATAATAATAATAATAATAATAATAATAATAATAATAATAATAATAATAATAATTTAATACACTAGATAATACAGTTGTGGATTTTATGCATATTTTACAATTTCCCTTTCCCTTAATTCTAAATATTTCATAAAATATACATCATATATTTTGATTATGCATATTTATATATTAACGACGGTAATATATACATTTTCTTAATACATTTGAAAGCTCTCGTTCAATGTATAAATGTCTTATAATCATTTTAATTTCCTTATAGACTTTCTTATATTTCTTGACTTTCTTTTCATTTATAATGTAATCAAAATATTATTTGAAATCCTTTTACAACACCGAGAATCGTCAAACATGTCATCACTACTTAACGCACTGATCCATACATTTTTTTATTTTCCGGCCTGGAACCACACCTCTAATGCTAACGTCATCAAAATACAGCGAGTGCAGAACAAGTGCCTGAGAATGATTCTGAACGCCCCGTGGTATGTTAGAAACAATCTACTCCACAGAGACACAAATATTCCCTATATTTTCTCTTTTCTACGATCCTTAGCAACCAAGTTTTTCCTAAAGATGTCCACACATCCAAACGATTTGGTTCAACAAGCTACAGCATACGATCCAACGGACATATTCAAATATCGAAGACCAAAAGCTATATTGGCCTCCTTTAGTGATGCATAATCTCCATGCCCAATCAGGGCGAGCATTCTGCTCATAAATTTTACCTTCACTGTAACCACAACAGATAGCGGAGAATATGAAAAGCATCTTGCTTCACCCCTAAAGACATAAATGTCAATTGTCAATTGTCAATTTTTTTATTTAGATTTAGAGTGAAAGAGAGCTTTTTTTTTTTTATCAGTGTTGTGTATTATTGATGATGAATTATGAATTGGTTTGATATGTTTTTAGCGATTTATATTTATGCTTATTCATTAGTAATAGTAGTTAATTGCTTGCTACCATAAAGAGTCACTTTATTTTCCATAGTGCTTTATCCAGATAAGCCATTCGTAATTACAAGGGTGATTCGCTAGGCATACAGCCGCTAGTATCGCCTTTGTTTCTTATAGTGACATTTTATTGCTGGTAGACACCTAAGAGAGTCTACGGGATTTGCTAGTGAACCCTCAAAAGACCACAGGATTATCTTTACTTGCTCGGGACACCTGAGAAATCTCTACTCTTTCTCCATCTGTGTCTTGAAATGGCTAAACTTGTGAATGAAACCAAATTCGAGGAAGTATATAAGGAATTCCTCAGACTGGGAAAACTGCTGAGTGAAAATTATCCGGGAAAAGTGAAATTGTATGACACGTTTCCCCCCGAATGTATATCAGACGTAGCCGCTGAAGAACATTTCGAATCGGTGCCTTCTACTTCTTCAGACTTTGTAGAAGTGCGCGCACGCAAAAAGCGAAGAACAACAGATGAACCGCACAATGACAATAGTGAAATGGAACAGGATTCTCAGGGTTCGGACGCTGCTATTTCTCCCAAAGAAAAGGTGCCTCCGATCATCCTTAGAGAAAAGCATAAGTGGGCAGCTTTAAGATCGACAATGTCCAATTTGTATATTGGCTTCATTAAGGCCAAAAACATGGATGAAGGCATGAAGATCTAGCCAGCAACAGTGACAGACTATAGAAGGTTGTCCAAAGAACTGGACGACAGAGACATCCAGTATCATACTTTTGCGCTCAGCTCCGAAAAAAACTTAAAAGTAGTCCTTCGTGGTGTCTGTGAAGACATTAACACAGCAGAAATAGCTGATGACCTAAATTCTCAGGATCTGCCCCCAGTCAAAGTGAGCAGAATGTACAAAGCTGACAAGACTCCCATGCCATTGGTCCTTGTTGAGATTCATAAAATATACAAGGATATTTACAACTTAAAAACAGTCTGTGGTCTCATCGTCACACCGGAACCACTCCGTAAAAGATCATCTTATGGGCAGTACCACAGGTGCCAGAAGTTTGGCCGTGCCCAGAATCTATGCAGAGCGGAATATAGATGTTTAAAATGTGGAGACAGCCACCCAACCAATACCTGCACAAAGCCGAGGACTACATCGGCCAAATGTGCCAACTACAGTGGCCCTCATCCCGCGAACTACAAAGGATGTACTCAGCATCCAAAGAGCAGACGGATGGAGGCAATCAATCAGCCCTCCTCCTTCGGCACAAGAACAACAGAGGCCCAGACATCAAAACCGGAGACTCAGCGGCCACAGTCGGAGACCTCCAATAATAGAGACACCCGAAAGCAAACAAGAAGCTATGCTGATGTGACCCGTACAACTAGACCAAATCCAGAACAAAATCAACCAACAGCACCTAAAAACCTAACAGCTGTTATTACGGCCTCACTAGCAAACATGCTACAAAATTTCAGCCTGTCAAACCCTACTGAAACCTCCACTAAAAGATTTCTTCGTGAAACGCAGGTCATCCTCACAGCTCTCATAAATGAATAGTAACAAACTCATTCCAGCATCTCTTCAGATAGTTGCTTGGAACGCAAATGGCCTTAAAAACAAAATTCTGGAACTCCGACACTTCACATCTAGGTATCAACCAGATGTTATTTTAATCAGTGAAACTCATTTAAAACCCTCAGACAATCCTACAATAAGGGGCTATCACCTATACAGAAATGGCAGACTACTCTACAGTGGCGGCGGCACTGCCATCTTTATAAAAAACTACATTAAGCACCACTCTGTGAGCATTCCTCCAACCACTAACCTTGAGATCACAGGAGTAGAAGTAGTCACCAGCTCCACTGGCAAACTGAAAATCTACTCAGCTTACAACCCTCCCCAAAAATCTCTACTTCACTCTGATCTAAATGCCATCTTATGCACCAGAGAGCCCACCATTATTGCCGGGGATCTGAATTCCAAGCATCCTGCGTGGAATTGTACAACCGCAAACAAGAATGGTTGCATCCTTTACAATTACTTAGGATCAAGCAACGCTGTTGTGGCAGGCCCCACCGAACCAACTTATCTCAGTACGTTCGGCACTGCTGACATCCTGGATATAGCTATCCTTCAGGATATTAAACTTCAATTCAGCATCATATCTATGGATGAACTATCATCCGATCACAATCCAATTCTACTACAGCTGGGAAATCAAGAATACCTATGTCCTCCTTCTCACTGCTACATTGCATGGGAAAGACTGTCAGCAGCACTGAAGGATTATATTGGACCTGTTCCTCACATACGCACAAAAGAAGAAGTAGAAACTGCAGTTACAAATCTCACGCAACAAATTAATTCTGCTATAAAGGTAGCTTCCTCCTACAAATCTGCCCGCAAGCCAGATCGTTTGCCTGAAGACATCATGAACTTGATCAGAGGCAAAAACAGAGCTAGGAAAAGATACCGTAACACGTGTGCACCACAAGATAAAATAAATCTAAACAGATTAAATGGGGCAGTAAGAGATGCACCCAGAGCCCATAGAGACCAAGTATGGGATGAAAAGTTATCCTCCATTTCTCCTACTGATCACTCCATCTGGAGACTACTGAAAAATATCAAAAACAAAGACAGATCCCTCCCCCCAATATTCTCTAATCAGGGCCTTGCTCACATAGATGTAGACAAAGCAGAAGTTATAGCACACAACTCAGAGGAGCAATGCAGGCCTTCGTATGGAAACTTTGACTTTGACCACATATATAAGATTCACAACAAGGTCAGACACTCACTCAAACTTCCTATCTTCAGCACAGACCATATTGCACCAACATCACCTGCTGAGTTATATGACATTATTAAAACATTAAAGAACAAAAAAGCTCCTGGGCCAGACGGCATTACTAATCGGGTGATTAAACTTCTGCCCCGAAAAGCAGTAGTGTACCTGACCAGTATAATAAATGCAATTTTAAGATTTCACTATTTTCCTTCCACCTGGAAACTGGCTGACGTAATTTCTATACATAAGCCAAGCAAAGACCCACACCTACCGCAAAATTATCGTCCAATCAGCCTTATCTCAAATCTGGGTAAGGTTGCAGAGAAGGTCATCCTGTCACGACTCCAAAGCTCAGTAAATTACCCAAACATCCTCCCAAAAGAACAGTTTGGGTTCAGCCAACAAGAATTGTGGAATACATCACTACCAGCTACAAATGGCACCAGTGCACAGGCGCTGTTTTCCTAGACTTATCCAAAGCATTTGACAAAATCTGTCATTTTGGACTCCTGCACAAACTTATCTCAGCCGGTATCTCACTAAAAATGGTTCACTTAATCCATTCATATCTTCAGAATAGATCAATGCAAGTAAAAATCAACGGTTCTACATCCTCCCGGCGCCACATCTTTGCTGGAGTGCCACAGGGATCTCTACTGTCTCCATTGCTGTTCTCTATATACATGTCAGACATCCCGCACAATCCGATGACTTCCATTTTGGCCCTGTATGTGCGGACGATACGGCAATACTAACCAGATCTCTCAGACCCCATTTCATTACCAGAAAGCTTCAAGAAAACCTTCTAAAGCTGGAGGGTTGGTTCTCCAAGTGGAGATTGAAAGTCAACCCCCAGAAAAGCTCAGCCGTTCTTTTCTCAAAAAGGCCAATATGTCTCCTGCAGGAGATGTGTTACTATTCAATACTAAAATTCCCTGGCAGACAGAAACAAATTATCTGGGTGTAATTCTCGACAAAAAGTTATCTTTCAACCAACACATCAAATCTGCGTGCACAAAGGCATCTAAAACCATAGCTCAGATCTATCCGCTAATTAATAGAAATAGCAAGCTCAGCAACAGAATCAAATTGCAACTATACCAGATGACGATTCGTCCTATAATCACCTATGCCTCTCCGGCCTGGAGCCACACCTCTAATGCTAACATTATCAAAATACAGCGAGTGCAGAATAACCACAACAGATAGCGGGGAATATGAAAAGCATCTTGCTTCACCCCTAAAGACATAAATGTCGATTGTCAATTTTTTTATTTACGTCAGCAAGTCGCACTGTCAAGCTTATAATAATTCACAGAGGGCGTAGATTGCATATAGATTGCAGTTCGTCGAACGATCGTAGTTCACAGATTTTGGAGTCAACAACATATGTTTTCCATCTAAAACATTTGCACTAATTCTATAGGTGCTCGTCACAGTACGTAGTTTAACTGAAGACTTTCACACCAACTTTTTGCCTCATTTTGCCTCTTTATAAGGCTTTATTAAGACCACACCTGGATTATTGTGCGCAGATTGGTCTCGAGGGTTCCAAGGGGATAAAGAAACTGTGGAAAGGGTGCAAAGAAGAGAGTTACAAAGCTTATATTTGGATTATGGGATTTAGATTATGAAGACAGATTGCGAGTATGTGGATTGCAGACTGTGGTTAACAGGAAAAAGTAGGGTAATATGATAGAGGTCTAAAAACTTTTGAATGGGTGTTATAGGATATCAAGAAAACACGGGGGTATCTATGGAAGTTAAGTTTGTTCACAGTCAAGAAAGGGACAAGAGTAAAGTTTTTCTCCCAGAGAGCAGTGAGTGAGTGGAATAATTTGCCCTTACGGATAGTGAGTGCATCTAGTGTGAATGAATTCAATTGTAGGTATAATAGCTGGTTTGGTTGATTTATAGCCTACCTCGATGAGTTCTTGACTCTCTGGAGGTCTCAGATAATAATAATAATAATAATAATAATAATAATAATAATAATTTTTTAAGAATTTTTACGAGAAATTTGTGTAAGATTTTCTTACAAATTTTAACTTTTGTGGGAAATTTGGGAGATTTTCTTCCGGTATCTGCCCCCCCCTTTCAGGAAACACACCCACACCCACACACACCCACACACCCACACCCCCCCCCCCACACACACATATATATATATATATATATATATATATATATACTGTATATATACGTGGGCTGTTCAATAAGTAATAAGACTAATTTTATTGTGGCGAAACGACTCAACACAATATTAATTTCTGGGAATAAAGAAATGTTGCTGTCTGTATTAACAAAAGAGGTTGATAGATTGCGTATACGGGCTGATGTGCAAGACCGTCACGTGACTAAACGCAAGCTGGTTTCGGAGCGCCCACGAGGCACGACCAGTCTTCGAAATGGAAGCGTCCTTGGAACAGCGTTATGCAATTAAATTTTATGTGCGTTTGCAAAAATCGGCATCGGACACTTTTAACATGATACGCGAAGCTTTCCACGATGAAGCAATGTCGAGGGCAAGTGTTTTTCGCTGGCATAAAACTTTTAAGGAAGGAAGGCAAAATGTGGAAGATCTTGAACGTGAGGGAAGACCTTTAACGTCCATCACAGAGACAATGATCAACACAACAGCGATTATCATCAAGAACGTCAAAAGGAAGCGTCTATTGCTGAAGAATGGCTTCTTATTGCACCACGATAATGCAAGGCCACATATTGCTGGTTGTGTAGTGGACGTTTTGCAGATGAACAACACAGATATCCTACCACACCCTCCATACAGTCCTGATCTCGCACCGTGCGATTTCTGGCTGTTTCCTCAGCTCAAGAAACCACTAAGAGGCGCCATTTCGAAAGCAACAAGGCATGTGTAAAAGCTGCGGAGGGGTTTTTGAAAGAACTCTCAATAAACGGACTTTCACATGTGTTTAAGAAGTGGACGCAATGTTGGGACAAATGCATCGCCTCTCATGGTAGTTGCTTCGAAAAAGACCATGTAAATTATGACGATTAAAGGTAATCTGTTTTCTGTATAAATATAGTCTTATTACTTATTGACCAGCCTACGTATATATATATATATATATATATATATATATATATACGTAAGCTGTTTAATAATTAGAATTTCTGTGGGAAATTTGTGAGATTTTCTTCCGGTATATCCCCCCTCCTTTCAGGAACCAGCAAATTGGTCCCTAGAACAGACATAACTTTCCAATCCAAGAATAAATGTCGCCAATCTTCTCGAGACCCGCGCTACAATAAAACACGATATATATACATCACCTGATTCTGATTATAAGATAAAACATAATTCAGGCAACTTTAGAATGTGTAAATGAATTGCATCATCTGGGGTTCCTCAAATTTAAAACAAAATTAATGTTAGAAAGCATTTCTTACAACTCTCCTTCTCTAGTGTCTCTACCTCTTCTCTTTTCAGCCTTAACTCCCCCCCCCCTTTGGAAACCTATGGGCACCTGGTCTCTATCTCCGATATTGTTGATTGTATTCCGCAGTATGCAATATAACAGGAAATATTTATAATAGCAACGTTTCTAATAGAACTAATACCCATTTACAAAATACAAGTATGAAAGATAACTTCTTAATATGTTTTTCATATTTATTTACATAATTTGGTATTTACTTAAATTATTTTGTAGGTTCGTTATTTTCTTATTTCTGCCAACATTGCGCTGATTTGTGGCTTTTCAAATTTGACATCTCTTCCCTCCAAGAACATGCTAGAATTGCCGATTGCTCTTGTCCATGACAAAAGAAAAACAGTGCTGTTCGAGTTTTGAAACATTTGTCGATATACCGCCATTCTTCGGACAATAAATGGGGGTTCATTAATATCCTGATAGCGTGTTAGCAATGGGTCACATTCTAAAACAGAAACATTAAAAATATATATATGTATCAATAAGCAGATGCCTTAACAGTTTGGATGTTATGTTCAAAGACAGTTCAAGGATTCTCCTCTTTACTTATATCTTCTAAAATGCTAATCAGCAGGTCATATCTGAAGTTAAACCAAATCAAAGTGTGGTTCTAAAGAATGCATATTATTCTTCAGGGTGATTATATGACATGTTTTTTTTCCCAAAGTTTAATAATCTTCTTCCTTTTACTTATTAGGCATAGTGGCCAGTTACGGTTACGTATTAAGCTTCATGGCCTATTACGATTCGAAACCTGAAATCCACTGAATAGGTTGATTAACCCTGTTCCAGGAGTATCCTATGTCTGTAGGTGCGTTCGATCACGCTTTGCCTGTTCTGGGGGTACGAAAAACCCGAGTTTCCGGGTGAAAAAACCCTTTGCCTTCGTATGAGACCGGATAACTCACCTTTCGTCGAAAGAGACCAGATAAAGGTTCCTTACGTCACTGACGGGAATCGAACCCAAGTCTTTCCAACCAAAGAGCTTCGTCTATACTGACTGAGCTACGGAGGCTCCAGGTTTAACAATACTTTTATTCCTGTTACAAAAATGTACGCTGGGAATATGCAAGCAGCTTTTTTACGTTGTACCCTCAGAATTCGTTAGTTTTATTTTTCCTTTCGAGTCGAGGCCTGTAAAGAGAACCTCTATATGACAAGCAACAACTGAGTGTTATTCTGATGAGTTTATTTTAATTTGCTAAGGTTTATATGAATCACTTTAGATCGTTAGATTTCATCAATTGTTACAAAACATCAGTGCTCTGAAAAGTAATCAGAGCTGCATCTAACAGTATAGATATTTCAGAGGTAAAGGACAATTTGTAGGCCTGTTTGACCGAGTTTTACGTATTCGCTGACCAACCAACAGGCTGCGGATTTAAATTTCGTCTGGATGTTTGTTTGTGGTTGTCTTTAGGTGACAGATGAATTACATTGCACAATGCGAGACCGCTGTCACGTTTATTGAAGGCTTGAAAAAATCTTATGGCTGGGTCCCTAGCGCAAGGTTTCTGGATTATTTCAAAAATAAATAAAATTATAAAAATATAGAAATTTAATTAATATATATATATATACAGGGTGTTCGGGATAAATTTGACATATTTATAATTAATTATATTTTTCCGTAAGTTACATGTATTAACACACACTTCTCTTCATTTAAAAGTTTGGACCCTTCTTCATTCATATACAAGATGTCAGAAAGGATGGATAGCTGGAACCCACCTGAATCATGGAAGAGAATAACTTGTATCATGATGATTCGTGCCCGCCATCAAAATAAGGATATTACGACTGCTGCCCAATGCTCCCTGAATACAGTAAAAACAATCAGGCATGAACTAGAGACTTGCAATGGTGACTACGAGGATGTAGCAAGAAGAAAGATCCCTAGCAGACGATCTGATTGCGTTCGTACAGCAGAATTCCTCGCAAATCTGCAGGAACAGGTGTTGAAGAACCCTGGCATTGGAATTCGGGCTTTGTTCGTGAAGTTGCTAACTGTAGTCAAGCCCTGGATAACAAGGGTAGCCAATGGTAGGCCGTATGTATGGCAGCAGGATTCGGCCCCTTGCCACACCTCTGGGAAAAGTCAAAAATGGTTGTCTGAAAATTTCTACGACTTCACCAGTCCAAATGTTTGGCCTCCAAACTCCCCAGACCTTAACCCCATGGATTATTTTGTATGGGGCGCAGTTGAAAAAGACACCAATCGCACTTCCAGTAATACAAAAGCCCAGTTAATGGATAAAATTAAAACAGTTTTTGCGGCCCTT
The DNA here is from genome assembly GCF_054136105.1 of Typopeltis vanoorti. Lineage (NCBI taxonomy): Eukaryota > Metazoa > Arthropoda > Arachnida > Uropygi > Thelyphonidae > Typopeltis > Typopeltis vanoorti. The sequence goes on along the minus strand of NC_143554.1, from coordinate 137,065,755 downwards.
CCCAGGGAGACTGTAGCATCAGCTTGTTCGAGGTTCCGAAGCAGAATTGAAGCTGTGATCGATGCTAATGGTGGTTATTTTGAGTAAATCTTGTTGATAGTATTGTAATTAACTCTGCCTGTAATGTTTTTTTGTCAATTCATTAAATTTAATAGATACAAAGAAGATTTTCTTTTTCCTTACGAAACTGTCAAATTTATCCCGAACACCCTGTATATATATATATATATATAACCCTTAGCATTTACTTAAATACAATATTGGAGACAATGTGGTAATTAGGAAAAGGAATGCAAATCTCATTACCAAAACTTCCCTGGATTATTGTTTGTATCAAGCAATTTAGTAGCTGACGTAACGGGGGGGGGGCACTACATTTTTTTTTTTTTTTTCAAATTTTGAAAATCTAATTATGTGTAGCAAAGAAATAACTGAAATATTACTATAAGAAATAATTTATTTTATTTCACTAATCGTAATCGTAAAATAAACCTAATATTGCGTAAGTTAAAAGCGAACTGCAAGATTTCTATAACGACAAATGGCTAGGATGCACCTTCATCCTCGTCGTTATATGTTAGTATCATATTTCTTCGTTTTGAAAAATGGGCATTTCGGTAAAATGGTGCAAGATGTGAATGAGAAGTCTCTCTTCAAAATATCTTTCAGATTCAATGTAGCAGTAAATATTAATCATTTTTTCCCACATAAAAAAGGTTATCACTGTTATTATTACTTTATTGCTAATCATTATTACTTTAAGCTCAAATTGATAAAAAGTTTAAACAAATGGGGGCCATTAGTGATTAATATATAACATGAATACTTCTCTAAACTTGAAAAGCGCGATAAAATCCGAAATACAACGTTTGAGGACTTCATAAATTCACACATAAGACAGGATCCAGTGATATTTCTTTTTTCTTTTGGAATATTTACTGCTAGAATAGAATAGATTGCTCGTTCTTAGTACAAAACACATTCATTATTTTTTAGAGTTCTTTTGTTTTTGTTTTTTTAAGCCAGTGCACTTGCTGAAGAGACCAAATATGAAACCAATTACTCGTCGGAAAGCTGTCTATCCTCTAAACATTTTCACAAACATCCATGCCTGCAGTAGAATTCACACCAACACCCTGGAAACCTATCACTTAATTAGTAGTCACCCAATATGGATTTCTCTATTCTCTTCACATCAGATCTCTGGGTTAATCTTATCCATCTTTGAACATAAGCTGTGAATGGTTTGAATAAACGTGTATGGTTGCGCTTAATCATTTTAAGACATTTAATCAGATTTGGCATAATAGGCTACTCATCAGTTACAATCTTTTGGCCTGTCTTCCCTTTTGCAGCTGGAATGTATAACCTCTCAGGAGGCTTAATGTAATTAATCCTTTTTATTTAAAATAACTATTATTTTAAATACATAATTGAAACTGAAATAATTAGAACGAATAATAATTCGTTTTAATTATTTCCGTTTTTTGAAATAATTAAAAAAAAATTAAAATAATTATTAATTATTTTAATAATCAATTATCATATTTTATTAACTTGATATTTGCATTAATAATTTATTGACTTAAAATAAATAAAAATAAAACAGCGACTGACAGGAGAAATAGTCGAATTTAATGTTTTTATTTATGAAATATGAGACGTGTAACGTGACTACAGTACGAATAAGGCTTCGCGTTCTTTCATCTCTACTTAGCTATATCACTCCCCCTATTTTCTGCATCGGTATAGTTACACCACCACATGAAGCATTATTAGTACAATATTATGGTTTAGGAGTCATCTAAGTAAGAAATTCTGACTGCTAAATATTACTGCAAAGTAAAAATAAATATATTGTGTAATGCTTTTTTATTCTCCAAGGGATTAAGGAGAGATGGTTTAGCCTAAAAGTTTAGAAATCGGTGGGTTGCCCGATCCATCTTCGGCTATCAGCAATAACTGAGATCCAGATTACTTCATAATTTTCAAGGCATCGAGTCAAGGGCAAGCGATATAACTGTGGCATCCTTTCGTATTCGTAATCATAATTGTGTAATGCTGTTTGAAATAGTGTAAGTTCTATTGCTGATTTTTCGATGTAGTTAAAAACCCGAGTTTCCGGAGCTATAAATATCTTACTTGCTTGTTCTAGATATAACTTAGGAACAAGCTAAATAAAATACTAGAAAAAAGTTTCTCTAGTCGACATTTTGAATCGAACCAATAAAGATCTTTCATCTCGGGGTCTAGCAATATGGCAGCAGAAACGTTGCCCCTAGGTTACACGGGCGCCGCAATTATTATTATCAGTGCCGTAACGAGGGCGTGGCGAAAGAGGCGCTCGTCACGGGCGTAACTAGGTTTGGGGCGCAAAACGTAAAAAATAAAAATAAATAGACATAAAATCCGCTATTTTATATTGTATTTTTAAATTTCGGCAATATGCCGCTTTAGACACACAAATTCTGCAACACACTGCAACTCATTTTGATGGGGTTAATAGTAAGTATTTAACATATTGCATTTAGTAAAATTTAACTTGTTACATTTAAATTTTTCAAAATTTTTGGGTTAGGGGGCGCAAGTTAGACACTTGCCACAGGCGCTTCATACCCTCATTACTGTATTGAGTATTATCATAAATCGTTTTTAATCGCATGCAGTTTATTTTTGAATCTCAACTATATTTTACGCGAGCGTTTATAACTTTTTTTTTTAAATAATTTATAATAATAAACTATAGACTAAACTAAACTGTGTTGCATAACAAGTGAAAACATAAAACCAGTGTATTGTATTCGTTAACTATATGTGCTCTCGATTTGCCTGTTCACAGGACACTTGGTTTAGGAAAAAAAAAACAAAATAATATTTTGGAGGAATTAGCTAACTCAACTTCGACTTAAAATCACTTATAAAAGGTTACTGGTTTCCTACATGTTTCACAGACAAGAAATGTCTAGCAGAACAATGTTCTGGTGATTAACTGCAGAGGCATTCTCGCAGTTTCTCAAGGAATTTCCCAAGGAATACAATTTAGTCATTCAAATCAAATGTAAACAAATTCCTCCTTTCCCAACCCACTAAACATACACGGTACTAATGTACTATAAGTTGACCAACCAACCTAAAAAAAAAAAAAAAAATTCTAGGCAGCCAATTACTTTGCTGATATTATTTCAAATCATTAGTGATATATCTTGTTACTGACATGGAATTATTACTAGAATTTTATAGGGCAATTTGCATTTTAAATAATAATAATAATAAAAAAAAAACTTCAGCCAAGGTAACTGATTCGTAGTTGCAGTACAACTTACTATTTCACCATTACTTGGAAGATCTTAAGGCAGCCAAGTAACGAGTATATTCTATTTTTGGTTAAAATCGATTGAACAATAAGGACTAAAGAGGTGTCTATGGAGTTGATGAAATGTATGCTATTAGCTTATTTCAAAGTATCTAATTCTTTTACTGATTCTATTTGCCACTTCGAATTTCTCAACCATTGCCATGCTGAATATCTTTTGCGGATTAAATGTGTGAATCAATATTTAACCTGGAATAAAATTGCTGCATTGTTGAATTCTGGCGATATGTCTCAAGAGTTATTGCTGCGATAACAATTAATTCTTACACATTTTTAGAATCCACAAACATTTACGGCATCAGGAACAGAGTTGAAATAGGAAGAACCGGATATTATTTTTTGAATAGATTGGGATTGCAGTTCAAAGTGCTACCCCAAGTACTGCAACCTTTCAGAACAGAGGCAGGCGGAATGAAAGAGTACGTGAGTAGGCTTGCAGTTTTAAAGTGTAATACGTAATGTTAGGATTATATGATGCACATCAGATTCCATAAAAACTACAAAAGAATAAGCATGAAATAAATTTATTCGAACAAGTAATATTAATACAGTAACTCAACGAAATATTTCAACAGTAATACAGGAACTCAATGAAGTAATTCAAAACGTAATATGAAATTCACTTAATGAATATAAGCAGTCAAAATGTTGGGATATAATTAAATTTTAAAAACAAATATCTTTAGCCCACCCACTGTACAAATGTACAATAGGTTGAATAATAAATTACCTTTTATGAGTGGTAAACACATAAAAAAAAAGAAAAGAAAAGAAACAGTTTTAAAGGAATGAAATGAGAATTTGCTAGAAATACATTGGTAATATTAGGATTGTTATTATTTTTTTATCTGAATATTAGCGTAATTCTAATAAATATGGAAATTTCCTGATTGAAATGCCGAAATTCTAAAATGGAGCAATTTTGATCATGTCGGTATCTTAAATACTCAATTAACAAACTTCCATCAAAATCTGAGGTTTTAGCAAGTTAAAATATTTTATAATAAGTGATGTCCATGTTGAAATATGGATGCATTAAAAGCATTTTTCTTCCAATTAACAAATAATCAATTCGAGGTATTTTACACTGACGTGCAATATGATTGAGGTCGATCCCGGAATGGAGCCACTTGCTTCATTGCCGGTATCTTCACCCCTTAATACTCCCTCCATAAACCCTAAGTTAAAACGAAAAAAAAAATCATTTTTAATTGTTTTGTTAAACACAGTGCAAAAATATATGAATAACTGCTATGAAATACAAGAATATCAATCAGGAAACGTATTGGAATAAAATCATGTGGATAAATACTGAACTAGGAACATAAATTTAAACATGTAAAATCATACATATGGATTGAAAATGCATGAATTTTAAACACCTTTCTTGTTTCTTTCTTAATCTGCTTCGAAAACCATTCGAAGACTTTTATCAACAGAACTGACAGGCCATGAAAATCTTCTGGTTTTCCTTAAAACTAAGGGAAATAAGCACTATCCGTGTGTTCTATTAAAGAAATTCTGTTGAATCAGAGGATCACAACATAACTATTTCAGTTACTTTTTTTTTCTCTACAGAGGTACACTGTCTAGATTGGCTTCAAATAAGAGAAAGTACAATCGGCGTGTTTATAATTAAGAAACAAGAAAGGAATCCAGTCAGCATTCCCCCCCCCCCCGAAAAAAAGTTATTAGTTAATGTCGTACATACTGCAGAGCACTATTAATACAATTAATGAACAAGCAGGATTTTATTATTGTACTTTATTGGGAATTCAAAATCTTTTGTGATGTGCAAAATTAGATGAAGCAGTGCTCTGAGTTGAAACTCAAAAATAAATACATAATGGAATGTAACAAATATTCATTGATGCGAGCCATTATCAGGGCATCTGTCCTAATAACAGTAACATCCCTCAAAAGAATTTCAGATATGCATGCGGATTTTCTCCAAACGAGGGTTTTTCAAATTGCTCTTTGTACAAGTTGAACAATCAGTGGCGGTGCAGCTATTCCAGTGAGCAACAATTTTCTTAGAAGACACGCAGCGTGGAACAGGACAATCTTTTCCAGCTTTACAGGAATTTATGTGAGTAAGAAGGCTTTGCATTCTTCGACACAGCAATGGAATGGAGCTGCATGGAGCCTTAGCTTCTTTGGATTGCTGCTGTTGTTCGCACTGATGAACATGTAGCAATGCTTGAAGAGGAGTTTTCTGCTTCTGAAGAACAGGCAGAAGAGCACTAGATGAAGCAGGATCGTTAGGCAGGACTCCTTGTTTCTGAAATTCAGGAGGACCATCAATTTACTACCATTATACTTTTATTAGAAGAAAAATCACGAAGATCTAAACTAGGTTCGTGTATGCAAAAACCAGACTGCGTGAGATGATACTGTTGTAATTTTTTAAAACTAGAAAGAAATAGAAGGATGAGGGATGAAACACAAAAGTCATGTTTTTTTTTTTCTGGATACATTTTTAAATAATATCGACTGCGATAGAAGACTGTTTTATATGATTATTATTAAATATTTCAGCATTCTAATACACAATTTCATACTAATGAAATGCAACTGATGATTTTGTGAACAGGCTGATGCCAAAATATATTCGATTTCGTTCATGACGATGATGGTTCGTCAACGAATTCCTGATATGCATTCTCAACGGCTGTACAGGATACTATCAAAGTATTCACAGTGTCTTATACATTCACTGGTGACTGTTTTTGTTATTACTAGCTTACGATTACTATCTGTAAATGTAAATACATAGATTTAAATAGTTGAGTTAAAGGTTAAGCAATACAAATAGTCAAGCCATAAGCAGACAACACGATTTACCTGAAGGTAAGTTGTGATTTCGCGTAGAAAATTACTTCGTTTGCTTTCAGCAGAATCGATATCATTTTTAAGATCTTGATTTTCCTGTTTCAGCTCCTAAGAGGAAGGAAGCAAGAAAACTACAATAAGTGACCGAAAAACCACTCGAATCACATTGTTAATGTTAATTTTATTAGATATATTGTTAGAAACATGATTTCAAGATTGAATTTTGCAGTATCATACTCAGATTAACAAAATTCCTAGGTTGGCTAAAACTTCTGCAAATAGACACCTTTCCAAATAATCAGTTTCTAATACGCTAATATTTGTAGGGTGGGATGGTCAAGGAAATCAGGAAACATCCGAAGAATGTTTCAGATATTTGGGAAGTAATTAGGTTGAAGTGTACTTAGCATTCAATTGTCCTTCAAGGTGATAACTGCAACCAAGTGCATAAACTCAGCAGAATCATAGCAGCAACATCGGACTAATGCGTTCATAAAAGCCTTTGAAAAATGTCTTTTTCTCCCTCAAAGTAATATTTTCTATCATTTATCTAAGCTTTCTATTATCTAAGCTTGTCTTCACATTTCTGAAGACTGGTCTTGTTACAATAACACTGATCTCAACTATTTTTTTTAATGATGTATTTCCTTTAAGAACAGGAAAAAAATATTCCTCTAAAATCAGCAATATTTCTCTTTCTAGTTAGCAGTGTAGATATCCTAACCTACCTAATGTTGATGCAAAGACGAGATATGGATTATATATATGAGCGAAAGGTATTAGTATGCATAATTTATTTATTAAAATGGACCTCCGTAGATCAGTCGGTATAGACGAAGCCCTCTGGTCGGAAAGACCTCGGTTCGATTCCCGTCCATGAAGTGAGGAACCTTTATCCGGTCTCTTTCGACTAAAAGTGAGTTACCCGGCACTCACCATACGGGAGTAGAAGGTTTTTTCAACCGGAAATTCGAGTTTTTCGTCCATTAGAACACGCAAACCGGCCTGTAAACACACACAGATTTACAGTCATATATACATAATTAATCCAACCAAGGGACCGATGAGGAACGGGAGGAACCCCATACAAATAAAAAGTTTATAAATTAGTATAACCATATGAAAAGCAAAGACGCACTTTTTTTTTTTTTTTTTAATACGTGAGGTCGTCATATATGCTTCGCAGCAGTCACTGTTGCTCTACCGAGTCTACCGCATAATACGTCTTGAATCAAGTTCAGTGCATATCAAAACAGGGAGCACTGTTTTTTCTTTCTTTTTTTCTTTCTTTCTTTCTTTCTTTCTTTCTTTCTTCAATGGAACCTGTTATCAACGAATCAGCTACTTACGGGCTAAGTCAGCAACACAATCTATTGATGTCAAATACCGCACTAAATAAAAAATAAAAATGTTTTTATTTACATGCATACAGGAATGGGGAAAATCGAAAAACAAAACAAAACAAAAAAAAAAAACTCACTATAAATGGTGTTTCTTTTTAATTTTACATCTATTTTAATGCTTTTTTTTTTTTTTTTTACTGTAGGTGAAATAAAGTGTTTCATTAGTCTCCTCATCCAATTCATCCATTTCCGACATCTGGATGCAAAAAGTGAGCAAATATGGATTACGGTACTCGTATTTAATATAGCTTATATTTAGTTCAGTGGGGTTTTGTTTTTGTTGGTGGGGGGGGGGGATGATTCTCTTCGATGATGTTAAGATTTAAAAATTGCAGTGTTGTATTCTTTGGTATGTTTGCAGAACGTAATATTCGATGGAATTTTTAAGAGTTTACTGTATTACAAATGGAAGTTAATTTTTTTTTTTTTTTCATACTTTCGAATGATTTTTTCTCCTTTTCAGCGGGTGGCGAAGGATTAAATAAAACCTTGCGCTAAGTCCAGAAGTCGTCACCTGATTGCATTAGCCAATATTAAGTAATGCAGTGATGTTGCACCAGGTGTTGACAATCATCTATTTTTCTAGTTTTAGTGGAAGAGTTTACCCACTACTCCGCTGAGGCAAGAACGTAATTATGAATCATATTCCGCCGAACCATAACTAGACAGGAGCATAGGCACAGAACTTAGAACAGTATGTGAGAGAGATAGAGAGAAAGGGGGGGGGGGATTAATCACACAATTAAAAAAAATAGTCAACTGCCTTGTTAAAATTGTACACTCTGATCCAGCAAACTCACCAAAAATATTCTGCAGTAGAACATATATATAAATAATGTTTTTTTTTTTTTTCACTTTTCAATCTCTTATTCATTCAACTATAGAATAGAATAACAAATAGTTCAAATTATATTAAAATAATGTTTTCACAAATTCAACGCCTTGCTGTTATAAAGCCGTTGTAACCAGCTACCACAATTTGTTAACTAGTGTGGCCTGTAATGTGTTTTTGCGAAATAAGTTGGAATATCGTATTCATTGGAATATAACTCGCCCACGCGTATATCTCTTACCCCTGATTTTACTTTACGAAAAAAGAAATTAAAAAGTTTCGCATATACCTCACACACGAAAAAAAAAAGTTTAAAACTTTAAGAAATAGATAGTGAATGTTGTTATGACAGTTTCAGGTATTTTGGAATTCATTTGAACCCAACAATCGTCGGCTTACCTTTGTCGTTGAGTCGCGCGATCTTTTGTTAATACCACACCAATCATAAGCATAAAAATGGAAGCAACTAGCAGAGGAAATGTGGGAGTGAGGGCATTGACTTCTACTCGATCTTGGATTGCGCGGGGGTGGATTAAAATTAAGAGACCGTCATCAGAATTGTTGTGCAACTGGATTTTGAGAGCTTGGGACATCATTTCGCCAGAAATAACTAATTTATTTACAGAAGCCTTATCGCTTAAAGATTCAAATATATCGCGTGCTGAAGGTGAAGGGCCGATCATTAAATAACGTTGATAATTAAAATTTAAATGCATTCATTTTATAAACAATCTGAGCAATTATAAATTCTAATGAATACTGAGGGTTTAATTATAAACGCCAATTTAGTTTTTTCCTGAAAAACTTTAGTTTCCGAAAATCCTCGCATATATCTCGCACCACGATTTTTTAACTTTAATTTTGGGGAAAAAAAAGTGCGAGTTATATTCGAGTAAATATGGTAATTTCCTTAATCCACGTATTTGTGTGTTATTATGAAAACAAATAGGCTTTATTAAATAAAAATCTAAAATACGTTTATATATTTTTGTGGTAACCCCTTTTGAAGCAGCATATGACAAATGCTGCTTTTTAACTTGATTTGCCTCATCTATTTAGAGTAAAATATTAGTTTTGAGATCTCAGAATCTCAATGTATGTCTACAAATATTCTCACTCTTCGCGTCTGTACTACGTCATTTAAAAGAAACTTTAGGGAATTAAAATTAATTTTAAAATATTTCAAATCGACTGTCAGACAAGAACGTTAGCCAATCTTTAAATCATTTCAACAGAATCCCTAAAAATTAAAAAAAAAAAAAAATTAAGTGGCCCCCAAAAATTAAACATTGCACAAGATACAAGCTTGTTATGGCTCTGATATCCCGTTTGAGCAGCAAGATTATGAATAATAAAGCAGGGTAGCGGACTCACGCCTTCTGAAGTATTTTTTTAAAATAAAAGCTGAGCTAGTTTTTATTTTAAATAAACGTATTCGTAGAAATTAAATCATGTGCAGTATTATAAAAATTCTGAAGTTGACTGCCTTTGTTTACTGATATTTATGATAATGATGTTAATCTAAATTGGTCCCCTGATATATTAAAAGGTACGTACCTGAATTTTCTGTTTCCCACTACTCAGCTTGCTCTTGAGTTCTTCAATTTCTTTCGCTAGCTAAAAACGAAATGCAAAAATGTGTATTTAAAATAAATGTAGTGGCTTTAAATTTTTTTTAACCGGAAGCGGTGAGAAACTCTCCTAGTTCAGTTTGCAAGACATTGGCTTGCAAACTGAACTAGGTTAACTTCTCTCTGTGTTCATATAGCAAAAAAGGTGGAATGACTATTTTAAAAGCCATATCCAAAGAAGCCATTCGGAATATTTGATATGATGGAGGAGAGATGGAAGCAGCGCATTGAAGCCGGATACGAAGGAAGTTGGAAGGGAACAAATTTTCGAACGAATTTTTGTAGCGTAGCGCGGGCATGAATCAGGAATTCTAAACTCCTCTATCGTAATTATCATGAGAGCAATGTTAATACTTAATTCCATGCAGTATACTGATTATTAGAATTAAGAACAATTCATGATATTATTGTAATTGTATCTGAAAGCATGTTACTAAGAAATAATGCAATTTCAGTTGTAAGTACCAAAATCGTTGAAATCGAGACAATTTAAATGACTAGAATTTCGAAGTATTGTTCAGCTATAAGAAAGATAATCAGCTTTAATATTAAATTAAATAATAAATATTAGCTCGGAATTAGCTAAAATAGTTAACAATTTAATTATTATTATTATTAATGGATAGCAGTTCAAAAGATCATAATCTTTAATAATATATTAATCGATACTAATAAATTCTGTTAATATTTCTTCCGGGATACAATAACAAGTGAAAAACTCACCGCATTCTCTTCCTCTTTGGAATTACCTTCTTTGGATTCACCACTGTCACTTGTGGTGGGTTTTGGTGATGGATTTCCTTTTTCATTAGGATTTGAACTAATCATCTCTACTTGGCCGCCTGGATTGTTTACATCAGATCGTCCACTAGATTTTTGAGAATTCTGTATAAGGCAACAAAAATAACGTTTTTTATATATATATATATAATTATTATTTTTTACATTTCTTCCAATAATCCATAAAGAATCAAGATATTGATTGTTACTAGCTTCAAGAACTTTAATGAAAACTCCATATGTTGAGTTCCGATTTCATTAATATTTACATTCTCCAGTGAGGGGGGGGGATGACAATGTTATCAACTTGATTGGCGCTAAAACACAGTCCACTCTTGTATATTGTCAATTATATGCAAAACTGCTTAAAGTTAAAATATCAAAATCAAAAATATCAGTTTTTTATTTATTTATTTTTTTTTTAAATTTCAAGCTATATTTCCAATCTTTTATCTTAAGGCAACTTTACTGATCAATGGTATACTGATAAAATATATTCAGAATCACTTTTCGGCAAGTCAAGAGACAATTCATAAACTATTATATTAATCAGAATTACAAACATTAAAAGATGGAGTACCTGTTTTATATTTTGGTTCGTCTTAGAGAGATGGTCCCCGGTACGGGAGTCCCTTTTCCTCACGTTGCATCCAGTGACTTCGTGTACATCCAGATTCATGCGTTTCACTTGAGCATGGCAGCCGGGGCATTTTACCAGCACATGACCACATGTTCCAACATGACTCTAGAGAGAGAGAGAGAGAGAGAGAGAGAGAGAGAGAGAGAGAGAGTGTGTGCGTGTGTAAAAGAGGTATCATTAAACTTGTATCTTCAATAAAAGCTTAATTAATTAATTTATTATAACTAATTATTAATGCATGCGTTATTTATTTATGAATAACGCATCCATTAATAATTAGTTATTATTAATAACTAATAATTATTTATCATGAATTATTAGTTATCAATAATTAATAACTAATAATTATTAGTTATTAACAACTAATACTTTTTAATTAATTAGTTATTAATATTTATGTATTAATAAATAAATATTAGTTATTTATTTATTAATAAATAAATATTAGTTATTTATTTATTAATAAATAAATAACTAATATTATTTATAATATATAAATTAAAGGCTCTGAACTCTGAACTCAATCAGAAACACTGATCAGAAGAATGCAAAGGGGGTGCGTCACTAAATATCTCATATGCGAGCAAAGCGCTAATAACTGCTGTTAATTGTACCTGTGAAATGTTAATAACACGAGATAACACTGCATATAATACATGATGTATTGAGAATAAGCACGTATCATGCACGCTGGTTTTCCCACTATCTCACCAGGTGCAGATATGTCATTGTTACGACCTAGCAAACAACCAACTGGAATTCTGTGCTTGGAAAGTTGATACGTTTTCACGTTTCTTCTCTAGCGTTGTGGCCGGTACGACACGAATTTACGTCCTGCATTCACTTCTGTTGTTTGAGTAAATATTTACAATTCTCCATTGATGAAGACGTACTCTGGTGGGGGAGGGGGAGGGCTTCTGCGCAAATAATAAAATGGTACTCATACATTTATTTTTTCATTTGCAGTAATTAGATCTTTTCAGCGCCACTAGTATCAAGTTCAAAGAATTTCAGAAATGCTCCTTATACGCTCTTTGATATACGCGATTTCACTTCGGTACATACGGACTACTGCCGTTCGCTATCCAAGGTCGTGCACGCATGCGCCTTGTTTCCTCCTTCGTACACTGTGCTCATTGGTTGAATGTTGCATTTTATGTCTTTACTGCTTTCTTGGAGTACGCGGTATTGTCTTTACCTGTAAATATCAAGTTAAAAAGCAACATACATTTTGCTGCAAGTTGTAGGTGGCTCAACCGCTATAATAGTCGCTCTAAGTTCCACAATCTCAATATGACTGGCGAGGCTATAGCTGCAGATCACTTTGCCGCTGAAGAATTTCGTCATTTTTTCAAAGCAAAGTTCCCAGGAGGAGGTTACACACCAAAAGTTATTTGTTTTAAACGTACCGAATATTTTATTTACTACTGTAATGCATTAATATGTATAAAAAATATGCATATTTAATTAAATTAATCTTCAAAGATCAGAATCCTCGTTCGTTTGGGAACGTGATATCTATTATCACATGTTACGCGTTTTCGATATACGCAATCCCGGCGCATGGAGTTAGTTGGTCGTAGAGAGTAAGGAGAAAAACTGCAAATCACGAGATCGTACATTTAAAACAGAGTAATACGGAACAGAAGCAAGCTGGCTACTATACTTAATATGTGACATACAGGCAATGTGGACTTTGACAGCGTGGATTTTAAATAACTACATGTTTCAAGTAACCTATTTTATTCAAAATATTTGGTTACGACTATCAAAAGAAAAAGTTCAATAGCATAAGGTCCGGCGATCTACATGCACGTTTTTTTTTTTTTTTTTGTGCATTTGGTCAAAGGTATCGATTGTACCTACTGATCAATCGATAAATTAGGTCGATGAACTAGGTGATCATATTAGGTTTTATAATATGCGCACCTCACTAACTATTTTTATCATTCGTGAATTTTCAACCTTTCGCATAGAGTAATTCATCTAACTTGGTTTAACAAGTGAACGTGAGTTATCAGGTCGCGTGCAAGGATATCAATTCTAGTTTTATTAATTTTAAATAATTTTTATTTATTTTTGACGTAAATCGCAAACCCATCTCTAGAGACCAAACATGGAGCTTTTCCAGTCTACTTTAGAGGCGGCTCAGGCAACCAGGACGAGATATGCAGTTGATTATTATAAAATAACATGAATGCATAGTGTTTAAAACAAACACCAGTCAAACATTTGAGAAGAATCGGGAATTATAATAACCAGACTAGAATCCATGATCTACTTGCTTACGTACACGTCACTACTGGATTGCAGTCAGTCTTCTCACATGCAGACATGAATAAGAATTTGCAACAGATCTAATCTATTTGCGAGGAGACCCCTTGCTAACTTACCACAATATCCTTCCTATGAAATAAACTTAAACAGTGTGGGCATTTCATATGCTTCATGGTACACTTCATAATCAAGTGATTATCGATGCTCTTACGAGCCATTTCGCTCTTGCACTCAGGGCATTTAACAATGGCAAATCCGCAGAATTCCACGTGGTTCTAGAAGAGAAAAAAAAAAATATATATATATAACGAGTGATTCATTTTCTTTTAAAGACATTTCAATTTTAATTGACTTAATAACAGCATATTGATAAAGGCATTCCATTTAAAACACGAATAACCGAAAAATTATTGAAATATGACAAGGATTGTATGGAGAGTGGATAGATTATTGGATGCTCTAGTTTGCATTCATACATACAAGTACTACTTGTATGTTAAAGTTAAGCTACTTCTTGTCGTTAAAGTTAAGCCAGATCTATAGAGAAATTCGACATTCTAAAGGAACCCTAACTGTTCATTTTTATTTAGGAAGAGTAAAATCAAGTAAAATTATCCGAGCTTCTTCGGAATGTTTCTAAACGTGTTTTTTATTTCATTTTATTTTAATTCTCTGATATCCACGTTATGACTTAATGCTTTCCTTAACAAGATGTTTAAAGCAACAAAATATTAGAGAAATAATTAGAAAATGAAGAGCTTACATCAAATTCTTTCTTGGGGAGTTGCTCCGAACAGTGTGGGCATCTCACGTAGGTTTTAGGGCACTTATTCTTTATGTGAGCATCCAACGTTTTACGTTTCAGCCCAGCGCTGCACTGAGGGCAGTTAACAGTGACCTCCTCACAGGTTTCTGTATGTTCCTGTAAAAAAAAATAGTCAAAAATATTTAATCGTCTGCGCATCTACTTAGAGTACTTAAAAGAATATAATATCAGAAGAGGTAGAAGGACATTTTTGAAGAATATCAAAATTCGTTTTCACGTACTTCAATGTGAGCTCTTTCAACCATCAGTTTACAGTGACGACACTTCACATTCACAGCAGGGCACCGGTTATGTAAGTGGTGATTTAGATTCTTCCGAAAAATCACTGCAAAGCATTGAGGACAACGGCCCGTCTTCATGCTGAAAGCCTGCTCGTTTTCCTGCCAAAGAAGGAAACAAAAAGGAATACGCATGAACTTAGAGAATAAAATTAACTCGGCGTTGTTCCTGGAAGGCAGTTTCATTCCATAAAGAATAATTTTATACAGTCTGAAAGTGACTGCATTATCATAAAAAAAATAAAATAATACGAAGGGGGGGGGGAGAGGAAAGTTCTGATAATTACCTAGAACATGGTTCTACCTCAATTCCTTCATGGTGAGTACATGTATACATTCCTCTGTTATATGACTGAGAGTAAAAGGGTTTGTCCTGATTATATTAAAACGAATAATAAAAATTTACAAAACGAAAATAGTAAGGATGAGTGTGAAAGAAAGCGACGCATTGATAGCTGAAAATGAATGCATCCAAGCCAAGTAATTCAAGGGGATATATATATAAATATATAGTCTGGGTTAGTGAGAGAATTTTGGGAAATGGGCTGGCATTATTACTCTACTAATTCTTTTTAGTGAGACTCCCTCTTTTTTTCTCATCATGCTGCAAGTAATGTCATTTTAATGGAATTCTTCTGCTACAAATGGAATTCTTTTTTCTGAGGTAGCTGGTCTCAAGAAGTTCAGGAAGTTGTTCACAACCCAGATCGAGAAAAAGATTAACACACGACAGACTGCAGATAATCATTTCATATTGTGAGTATACATGTTACGCGATTATCATGATATGTTTCAATGCCATCCTGCCATAATTAGTGAAGAACAAAAGCGTCATAAAACCATAGTGATCTTCAGGAAGGAAACCGCTTATTTCTTTATGTCCCATCCCCCGCCCACACACACATCTATACCCAATTGTCATACTGTATTAGTGTACTACAGGCAGGCTTACTTTTTGTCCTGTTTTGAGAAGAACGTGTTGTTGTTATTATTATTATTTTATTATATTATTTTATTTTATTTCATTTCTTTTACTTCCAGAGTGAGAAGATGGTTTCAATATGAATTTGTCATAAGAAGACACAGAGATTGAATTCCTTTCAGAAACATGTTCATTACCGAATTATGCTTCAATTTTTTTTTTAATCATCTAAGTTTAGAATCCGACAGCTTTTATAACATTCCGTGGATATGATTCATCTAAAAATTATGAACAAAACGTTTAATTTGTTAATATAATCGGGCATTTTCAATTTATCTTTTATGTTCCAGTAATGTTAATTATATATTACATATATTTAACTGGTCCTTAATCCTGCTCTAGAAACAGCTCATGGAACTTTATTAAGT
This sequence comes from Typopeltis vanoorti, assembly GCF_054136105.1. NCBI lineage: Eukaryota > Metazoa > Arthropoda > Arachnida > Uropygi > Thelyphonidae > Typopeltis > Typopeltis vanoorti. The sequence goes on along the minus strand of NC_143554.1, from coordinate 137,049,533 downwards.
CACTTCATGTCTTCACTAAGCGGAGAGATGGTCTTACATCAGGTAATAAGACGCATCTCCCACCTATAGACAATCAAAAACATCTATGGAAGGATTTGAACCGGCAGTCTGTTGGTTGCAGAGTTGATAGCTTAGTCAATCGGCCAATGAGATAGAAAACCTCTAACCTTGATAGCTTTGTTTAAGTTCCACTTCATATCATTGGACTTGGACGACTTACTGAATTTGGTTGAAAATATATTGTTTAGCTTTTCGCAGTTTCTTTTATGACTGATTTTTGATGTTCAAGAGTAGGACTCAATTTCGCTTTTATCGAGTCTCTTGACAAATAGAACAAAGTAAACACAATTTTCTACGGATTCTCTTTAAACTGCAATTTGTTATTTGAAGTCCATGCATGAGCACCTGTTTACATACATTTAGCGGCAAATATTGTTTATCTTAAATGTATCAGCATGCCTGATCAACATCAGTTTAAAAAAAATAATAATAAGCACAAAAAAGTATTTTTAAATGATCCTATGAGTTGATAAGGTTTTACTACATCCGTTATTAAACAAAGTACTGAAAATTATTTATTATTTGTAAATTTATTATATTTATATTATATTTATTATATTATTATATTTATATTTATTATTTGTTTTATTATTACTTCCGGTAGAGCGAATTCTCCTGTCCTAGCATAGAAGGAAGAATGCATACTTTCATTCCTGCCATAATTATATTAGGGTGTAATATATATTTTACAGTATTACTTTTTATAACGAAACAAATCTTCCTGGATTTTTAAATAAGTCACAACTCGCAAATTATCCCTTTAGACAGTTCTTTATCAGTAATAACAGTTTTCTTTATGTTAATAGTATTAATCAGGAAGAGAAGGTATTGCGTCAATAACTTTTGTTAGTTACCATTTGGCAAGTAGTGTTATGGTATACATAATAATAATATTAAATATAAATGATATCTCATTATAGTGAAAAAATAAAAGTTACTAAAATTAATATCACTAGAGGGAGCAATTATTATTATTACTATTATCATTACGTGACGCCTCCAAGGAGTCCGCAATTATTATTATTACTATTATCATTACGTGACGCCTCCAAGGAGTCCAATCACTCATTGCGGAAGACAGTACCACCTGCATATTACATAATCCGCCATAATTATTCTAAATTGCTATAAGACAATTATATTATAAATATTATAAGTATTATACATATAGTGAAAGGAAGAAAACTAATTCATTGTTTACAGATCATTTATTATTTACATAGCGATCTAAAATATTATACATAAATACTGGAATCAGTAAACACTAAATTCTTTTGCTTTCGAAACAGTTCGTTTCTTCGATTGTAATATTACGCACCTGCATTTGCAGAATTTAATATATTATCGGTATATAAAAGAAATTACGAAAATAATAATCACAAGTTATTACGAATTTAACTATTAAGTATAGCAAGTTACATACCTTTCAAAATGCACAGAGAATACTCGCCGTTTGAATTAAAAACACTGTGCTATATCCCAATATTGCTACTTTCCTAAAATGTCTCCAAAACTAAAATCGCGATTGCTGCGCCCTCTCTCTAAATAGAAGAGCCACTTTTAATCCTTTTTAGTGTGTGTTAAGAAAATAATATTAATAATTGTCCATAGATAACAGTTTTATCCATATTTGTAATAATCATATTATCGATTTTAATAGCAATATTATATAACGAGGTGAAAAAGATAGAGAGACAACTACAGTGAATAATGCTCCTTATAATTTCAATATTTTCCCTATAGTTTTATAGTTATTAACTTCAATTAATTAGTTTTAACTGATTTTTGGAATAAAATATTTTAATTGATAGTCTTAATAATTCCATTTCCATTAATATTTAGTTCATAAAAATGCGGAAAGCTCCTTTAAAATTCCAGTAAGAATTTATTATGCTTTATTCTAATTTATAACTCGGATGAAAGGCCTGTGTAGTTCAGTGGAAGTGATGCTTGCTACCTCTGCAGTAGGCTGCCGGAAGACAGACTTTAATTCAAGTCTAATCGCCGAGTGGAGGAACTTTTTCTAAGCCTATCTTAGACCGATTCCCGAGTTAGTCGATCTCTGGCACGGGCAAGAGGGTTTTTTCTCCCGGAAACTCGGGTATTTAGTCCTAAACTTAAAAAAATCGACTGTAGAACCCGCATTATTTCATACAGAAGCATATCCCGTTAGGGTTAGGTACCAATAGATGGCATTATAATTAGTAATAGTCATGTGTCAGCTATCTCTGATTGGTTACTGGTGGAGACTGAACAGCCCACTCAGTCTCAGGGTTAACAGGCCTCTCCTACTTCCTATAAGGAAATAAAAGGCATTTGCTTATTATTATTATTATTATTATTATTATTATTATTATTATTATTATTATTATTATTATTATTATTATTATTATTATTATTATTAAACTCTAGCAAATTGTCGACAGAAGTTTCGTAGTTACTGCCAACTACAGCAGAAATCAGATCAGATGTTATAAAATGTGTTTATTTATTTATTTTTATAATGATCTCATATATGAAACAGCACAAGTCCTACAATACAATGGTGCTATGTGTGGATAAGTAATTGGGGAATAAGAAGTAATCTATTGATTAGTTTTTTTTTGTTTTTTTTTTAGTGCTGGAAGTTATAATCAGTGGGAGCAACAGTATGAGAGAGACTGTTTGAAATTGCAGAGGTGGATGAAATGAGGGCAGGTAATAAGTTTGTTCGGTATGTTTGGAGTCGGACATTATATAGGTGTTGGCCAGTGGATCTGCTAGCTCTTACATGATTAGAAGAGAGTGAAGGAATGATAGTGGCCAGTTCAGTAGAGCAGTGCCCATGGAAATATTTATAGAAATGGAGCACAGCACAGAAACAGAGCACCTATGGGGAAAGTCACTGAACGGAGACGTTGAGAGACAGATTCACATATTAAGCAGATCACAATTTTCTTAATATCATCAAGAATTGTTAGGGAAGTTTTTTTTTTTTGTATTATCCCAAATGTGCAAACAATATTCCAAGATTGTCGGATTTGAGATTTATAAAGTGTTGGGTGGAAGAGAAGTAATGCTTTGAACGAAAGATAATACAAAATGTTTTAGATATTGAAGAGGCCATGTATGTAAAATGTTTGTGCCAGGGTAAGCTGGATGTGACAGGCAATCCAGGAAAGGATATTGGAACAATATTAAAAATAAATGAGAGTGATGCAAGATCTTTCTTGTGGGTAATAAGACATGCCTAAGTCTTATTACCCACAAGGATATCCCATTTGATGATGGTGATGAGATCAATATTGAAAGAACTGATTATGGAAAATATCAAGGTTTCAATTATTGAATATTTCCCACAAGGATAATAGAAAAATTCTAAATAATCTTGGTAATAATAATAATGTCTTCTGGTTCAAAAGGTATTCCTTGTGTTGTGCTCAAAACATTTGCATCAGAATTAACACTATCCCAATTAACGCCTATGTAAGCCATCACATTCATCTAACACTTACTGAATAGCATGGAAAAGAGCTTTTATCCAGCCTTTACCTTAAAAGGGGAACAAAATTCATTCATCAAACTGTCGTCCTATTTCTCTCGCTCAGTACGTAATGGAGAAAGTCATCAACAACTAGCTTCTTTGCCACCTGGTAAACCATCATTTCATTAGCGATTATTAATATGGATTCCGACATTCTTGTTCTATAGCAGACCTCCACGGTACCTTTATTCACCTTTGGCCACAGTCAGTGGAAAGATTTGGAAATCCTTGTGGTTGCTCTCGATATTTCAAAAGCATTTGATTATGTCTGTCTTCGAAATCTCCTGAACAAGCTACCGTATGGTTTTCCTCTTGCGCTGTGTGATTAGGCTACCAGCTGTCTCACTGATCATTCGTTAAGTGTAATGGCGGATGACTTCTTCTTCTCATCAAGTTTCTGTATGAATGCTGGCGTACCCCCAGGAGTCTGTACTCTCACCTAGGGTCTTATTCCTTTATATTAATGGAATCCTCTCTCTGACATCAAATCCTATTCATAGTTTTGCTAATGAGTGATGTTCATTGCCCTTTCTCATTCAGAAAACCATCTATATATTTATATTTAATTTCTGACACCTTTACATTAGTGGTTTCTCATTCTTTACAGTTTTTTAAATTTCCAGATTTTTAATCTTTTAGTATATTTTACTTTCAATTTTTACAAGTCTTATAGTGTATTTACTATTAGCATCATCATTAATTACCGAATTTATTTTTTTTGCACACATTCTATCTTTTAATAGTATCCTATCATTTTAAAGCTTTAAACTCTTTTATTTATATCTCAGTTTTAAAATTTTTAAATTAAATGGAGCTTCATCTTATTATTGTACTCATCAAGAATTCATCAATAGCTGCAATCTTCACTCCAAGTTTCAAAGATCGTAATTGCCAAAAATACAACAAGGTAGGTAACAACACCAGGATATTATCATTTCATTAATTTTGTTTTAAATTTAAAAAGCATTTTGACCTACGAGGACACCATAAAAACAAATGTTTTGCTTATCACTGTATATTATAGAAAAGTTGGTATACTTTCACATTGTAGAATAAATTCTGCATGATTGATGCTGTTGAATTTGGAAAAGCTTGAAGGCAGATCACAATATGGTAGTCTGCTGAACAGATGTCTCTGCCAAATACTTAAAAATGTCGAGAGTGATCACCTGAGTTTCTTTGAAGCAACTAGACTGTTGTTTGTTGAGTGACTTTTATCAGTTTCCTTGGAATAGTCTAAAAGTTGGCGTGTTTCGAGTAGATGAATTGAACAGTCTATATGGAGTAATGTCAATTCCAGAGCAGAGTCTTTTGCACATTAGGTGGGATACCATCAGGACTAGATGCCTTGTTCTTGTTCAAGTTATTCGGAATTTTTTCCTAATTTCTTTCTGGTGAAAAAAAAAAAAACTAGTATGACATGAAATGAATAATTTTTAGTGAGTGGAGGATACTTTGCCATAATCAATGCTGGAAGTGGAATAGAAAAAAATTATGCTTGTATGTCAGCCATATCTCTGGATGATGTTACAATAATACCATTATTGTAACATAATCTGAAACTCACATGCAAAATGTGTAACATTATTGTAACATATAAAAGTGGTGTAAACGCAGATGTGCAGAATTTACATTCCTTATTTTCTTAGTAGAAATGAAGTACGTGAATTTGAACAGTTAGTAAACGTAACCAAGGAATTTGCTTTCAGACATAATCTTCAGCTCATATAATAATTCATTTCACACATACCAAGTTTCTAATTTATTACAAAATATATACCTATTTCAGTTTTCCATACTGGGAAATCGATCCCACGACGTTATGGGAACACTTTCAATTCAGACGCCAACATGAAGAATTTCTCCAGTTCCATCAGAGGAATCCCTATCAGTAATATCTTGTTATCCAACTTCACAAAAGTGTGATCCAGTAACTCAGGAAATTGAATTCCGGAACTCACATGATTTCGCAAAGCAATACTACATACAATTACGTATAAATTTACTTATTATTTTATTCTTTCTTCATCTACCAGAAAAGCTGCTGGATGAGACGATTCCAGCACGATGACTACCTGCAGTCATTCACATACCTGCGTCCTTCGATTCTTCTGCATACTTAGTTTGAAGTCACTTGGGTCACTAACTTTGCCCATTATCGCATGCTCTTGAACGCGTGTAGTATCTAAGAAAAGCAATTTATCGTCTATCTGTAGTCGAGGCTTAAGATGGTAATTAATGTTGGTTTCCCTGTAGATTAAATATGGTTACTATTTTTCGTTTACTAAGGTATATTTCTTTGTCTCTTTTGCTTATAAATATTGTTCACGTTATAATGAAGTACGTTCAGCAAGAATTCACAATTTTAATGATGTTGACTATTTTCAATTTAATATTAAACAATGATTTATTACTTCGTTATAAGAAATAATAGCATATGATTGACTCTAGATCACTAATATTTTCCCGGCTGAAAGTTTTTCTGTAATTATGGCATGCAAAATGCAATACTACACGTATAAACATGATTATAATCAGTATCGTATCTCATTTTTGCCAGCCCATCTGCGCATGACAGACATTTTGTGTTCAAGTTTCCAGCCTCCGACTCAATGTGTACAGCTGTCTGTGTTCACAATGGCGAAAGTTCTGAAGCCACAAAATCTAAATTAATTCCCTTTAAAAAATACATTACGCTAGTTCAAGTGACTGTACTGCTAGACAGTAAGGCTCTAAATAGAAGGTACGCTTACTTGCCGCCATTTTGGTCGCCCACAGTCGCATTCGTTCGAGCGCTTGATTTTTTCGACTTTATAGCTAAATGGGAGGTTGTTCTGCTCCAAATTGTATGTATGTATATATATGTAAACATAAATAAGTTATAAATTATCATTGACCTGCTTGCTTTTTAAAAGTTCATATTGAAAGGTAAGAAAAATCTTATGAACTTGCATACAGTACATATATTGGAAATACTGTTATTCTATTACACAACCCCCCCCCCCCCGTACTTGCCGCCATTTTGGAGCTGTCTTGGCGGTTAGAGCTCATATCATTTATCAGTTAATAGAAGTGGCTGTATAACGTTCATAAGCATTCATTTTTCGTGAATTCGTAAAGAAAAGACTTCCCATGTCCTTTATTATTGATTGTACTGCTTTATATGAATTAGTGTTTTTGAAAAAATACTGTTATTAATTTTAGAAATTCTGCATTGTCTAAATCCGCACTTTAAAATACGCAACTGAAAGTCCTGGGATTTCATGGAGGTGTCATGTAATAATATTAATAATAAAATAAAACAAAACTAGACATATGACTTGTAATTATCTTTGAAACAATGATAATTTATAAGTAATTTATGTTTATATATACATACATACATACATACATACGGGGGGGGGATCTGTGTAATAGTATTTCCAATATATGTACTGTATGTAGGTTCATAAGATTTGTCTTATATTTCAATATGAACTATTAAAAAGAAAGCAGGTCAATGATAATTTATAACGTGTATATATATATATATATACACGTTATAAATTATCCTTGTGTATATATATATATATATATATATATATATATATATACACATACATACAATTTGGAACAGAACAACCTCCCATTTCGCTATAAAGTCGAAAAAATCAAGAGCTCGAACGAATGCGAATGTGGGCGACCCTAGATCCAAAATGGCGGCAAGTAAGCGTACCCTCTATTTAGAGCCTTACTAGACAGTAATCACTAAACAAATATGATTGTGAAACTTGTGACGTCGGCGTCAGTACGATTTAAGAAAGCCACGTGCTAACAGCGCCCAGAAGTGATGCGGCGAAACATGTGTGTGTTATTATTATTATTATTATTATTATTAGTAGTAGTAGTAGTAGTAGTAGTAGTAGTAGAGGTAGCAGCAGTAGTAGTATTGCTGTATGTGTATCATTGAATAGAAAACTATAGATATAGAAATAGAAAACTACAGCAAAAATGTTTATTAATATATTAATATATGTTAGGCATATATTAGCTTACAATTAAGTATGAAATATTTGGTTCGTTTCTGTGATAGCAAATACGAAATTCTAATATGAAATACGCATCCTTAGCTAGGTGAAATGTTAGTCAAATCTAGGTTAATCTGTGCATATAATCTCAAAAAATTTATTACACAAGTAATAAATTTTTTGAGATTATATCTATGTTTATGATGCAGTCTTCTACAGTTCACACATCTACTCTTTCGATGAGATACGGAGTTAAATACGTACTTTTAAAGCAAATGCTGAATATACGCCTTAATTAAATATAAAATTGTCATTCGTTTATTGTTCCAGTCATTATGAGACAGCGGTCCATGCATAATTTAAATCACTTTGCAAAACCAACGCAATAGGCCAGGTGGTTTATATTCTATTTTAGTCGATGTGTAATTTCCTGTATAATTAAGAAATCAGAATATAAAAACGGCTGAGTGCAGTGTGCATGTATTTTACTCGACTACATTCTAGAACGTCATTCTACGAAAGAGGATCGATTTACCTTCAAATAAATATCAGTAAGAATTTCGCTTATGCTTTGCTTAAATTATTTATATTTGTTGACATTATTTATTCCGTTTTGCTACGATAAAAAGCTGCGTTAATTCCATTTACAACTATTATTCTTAAATAGTTCGATAACAGCTTTTAAACATTTAGCATATAAAAAGTTTGCTATGCATCAAAATATACTCGGATAAAACAGTCATAAGATATTGTATATAAAGCTTTATAAGTCTAAAAATGATGATATTGCTTTTTAATATGGCGAAGTGTGATGATGAACAGTGTTTTTTTTTTTTAATTTTTGATGTACATGTATCATGAAACTAATTTCATCTCCCCCCCCCTCTTGAAATTTGAGATTTTTCTAATTCGTTTCATTCAGCAATGGGATAAATAGTTTGAAAAGATTATGCCAAGGAATTGAGATTATGCCAAGAAGAGATTATGCCAAGCAGAGAACGTCTATTTAGATGTTCTCATTTAGACGTTGAGAACGTCTAAATGAGAATGCTGGGTCAAGTTCTCTTAAAATTGGTACAATCATGGCTATGACCTCATTCCAAAATTAGTGGAAAGAGGTCATGGCTATGATTGTACCAATGTGTAATTACAAAACGAAAGAAATATATCGAAATACTGACAGTTTGCATTTATGGTGTTAAGGTTTTGGAGAGGTTGATCAGAAACAGGACACAAGATTGGGTAGATGATGAAAGATTCCATATACATATCAAGATGGGTTTATTAAATTAAGGTGTTGTTTTTGGTGGTTTTAATCTGGTCAAATTTTATAATAAAGTGATTATAGGAGTAAGTTCGTATAATATTTCTGGGTTTTTCAAAACACATTTCTCAGATTGCCAAGTAGTACGAGGGTGGTCTGAAAAGTTTTCGGCCTAACAATGAAAAAACGAATTTATAATTTTAAAATTATTTTTATTTTTCAACATAATATCCTTTAAGACTAATATACTTATTTCAGCGATGCTCCAGCGCCATTATCCCGTCCCTGTAGTGGTTCTCAGTAGGATCAGCAAAATACTCCTCTACAGCTGCAATCCCCTCTTGATTCGAAGAAAAACGTTGACCAGCTAGGAAGAGTTTTAGGTTTGGGAAGAGATAGAAATCAGAGGGAGCCAAATATGGGGAATAGGGTAGATGTTTCAACAATTCATAGTGCAGATCCCTTAATTTTCCCATTGCCAAAACATCTTTGTTTTTGCATTGTCCTGATGAAAGATGATTTTTTTCTTTTGCAAACCGGGTTTTTTCTCACGAATTTTTTCGTCTAGTCTGGTTACAAGAGCGGAATAATACTGTATTTCCCGGTTATTGTTATTATCCTTTCCAAGATAACTATTAAACAAAATGTCTTTAGCATCCCAAAACACCGATGTCATGACCTTTCCTGCTGATGGAACCGACGTTTTCTTCTTCGGCGCTGAACAACCGGCTTCTGTGCTGTTTGGATTCCGGTTTGTAATTGTGAATCCAAGTTTCATCCATAGTAATAAATCGATACACAAAATCAGGTTTGTTCTTTTAAAACGTTCCAAACACTGTTCAGAGATTTTCATGCGAGTGCGTTTTTCTGCTGTGAGAGCGCGGCACCCATCATGCGCAAAGCTTTTTCAAGAAAATTCATGCAAAATATATCCTACACGTTCTTTTGAAATGCCTATAAGCGTCAGAAATTTCACGCACTTTGACTCTCCGGTCATCCAATACCATATCGTGCACTTGACCAATGATTTCTGGTGTTGTTACACTTTCTCGACGTCCTTCACGTGGATTATCTTCAAGGCCGTACCAGCAGCCCATTTCTTAATTGTCGAAAACGAAACAAAAGAGTGCCCAAACTTTGCATATAATCCGAGTTCGGGTTGTAGGAGGTAGAAAAGGAGTCATGGGATATACGAGCATAGCTATTGGTATAGACAGTTTAAAATTTTAAACATATTTTAAAAGCAGCGAAAATAAGAAGACGTTCATACATTATATCTGGTTATTATATTGGATATGAGATGATTTTGGATATATATCAGAGAAGGGAAACATGGTTTGCTACTGAGGAATGTTGACTATGAGGCAAAATTGAGAGCGAGTGATCTGTATACGTGTTAATAAACAAGAGTAGGAGAGCTAATATGATATTGATTTCATCAATAATGGAATTTACCAAACAGGTATCTGTGATATTTTTTATGATGACGATGAAGAAGAAAGGATAAGAAGAAGATGGCACCTCCTTGGCAATTGTGCACAAATGTGGTAAGCAAGAAAATGAATCATATTTTTTCCCTTTTTCATTAAGAATGGTGAGTGAGTGGAATGGATTATCGAGGAGTGTCATGAAGGCTCTAACGCAATTTATGGACAGTAACAGTGCACCTGTTAGAACATATCCTTCTGTAGATCGGTCATTGAAGCTAGGAATATTTGTAGGAACAATAATAACGAACTACTTTGAAATTTTGTTTTGATATCAAATTCACATATTTTCTCAACTGCTCTAAAAACCGAGTTTTACATTTTGTCAGGACTGCAATTGCTTTTAAATCGGAACTCGTGGATCTGTCATTCACGAAATGCACACGTGAATCTAGTTTAAAGATATTTAATTAACTACATTATATAAATATCATAATGGTTTTAAATACTAAAATCGAGATAATCGGTTTAAGATACGTAAACCGAAATCATTTTATGGATGAAGTCTCAGTTATCTTCTACATCGAAGAATTAGTTTATATCGGTTTTTTGTCTAGGCTAAGTGGACGGTGAGAAGTCAGGCCTCCAAGACGGAAGTTGTTCGTCGTTATTTTAAAACGCCACTGCTTCATTTTCTAAAGATATGAAGAGATTAATATTTCGTATTAATATGAAAATATTTCCACTATCTGTCTATACAAGGAAAGAGATTCTTCCGTTGCAGACCATAAAATGTAGAATTCTTTCATATTGCAAACAGCTATATACCTTTTATGAAATATCTCATATATTTCTTAAAATATGTCTTTGAGTCGTGTGTAGGACGCGAAGAATTTTTCCAATGGCTTTTCAAACAAAGGTAAATTAGTCGGTATCATACGGATGTGGAAGGTTTTCCTTCAGGACACTCGAGTTGGTTTTTTATCCGGCAGAACAGATAAACTGATTAGAAGAACACGTACAGTTAATTAGCCATAAGATACTGTCCTCATAGTCTAGATCCTACGGAGTAATTTCAAATTAAACAACAAGAGCTTAAAATCTGGGATGTACAGGAACTAAATTTGATAAATGTTTCCTCATAAATTTGGTTAAGCAATCGATTATGATTAGTTTAAATATACAGTTAATATTGAATTAATTACGTAATTTGATGAACAGCTAATAATGATTTCTTTATAAACTTCATGATTTTCACAACTGAATCCAAAAAATGTTCGAAAATGTTTGTCACTATATTTTTTTAAAATTCTTATAATATTGAGATATTCATTTCAGATTATCATTATCATCATGAGGGATTTTCTGTCCACTGCTGTACCAAAGCTTACATCAAATTCTTCTTTCATTTCCATCTTGAGCTTTTCTGTGCTACTCAGTTCCAGCAACCTCGTGAATATCATTCTGCCACCAACTCTTGAGTCTCTTCCTGTAGTTGTCTTTCCATCTCTGGGATATCATTCTGATATCAACTTTGTCCATTGTTGAGTTTTTTGGGGAAAGGAGAAGAACTAAAATTTTTGAGAAATAATCGGAATAATCCAGATTTTGATAGGTTTTAGGTTTTAGCATTAACATTCAGCTACCATCATCGTTACTGATTTCCTCCCTACCTCGATGTGTAGTCGAAAGCGGCTTTGCTTGTACGTGGGAGACGTTATCATGAAAGTAAGATTATTCAAGAGCTTCCGTGAACCTGCTGGTCATTCTCAAATGAGGTGAAAATAATTTAGTAAATTCAAATGTTAACAGAACACAAGCTTGATTTATTTCTTGGAAGAAAAAACATGTATAATTCTCCCTCACTTTTTATAAAACTCCGCCACCTGGTGACCAGAGAGTTATGAAAATTATAAAGTATGTCACGTCCACAACTTCAGTCACTAAAACCGTTCTATATTCTTTTTCATTCTAAATATTACTTCTCTTTTGCTTATTTCCTAACTCTCTCTCTCTCTCTCTCTCTCTCTCTGTGTGTGTGTGTGTGTGTGTGTGTGTGTGTGTAGCTATATGAATGTGTATAGATGTAACAGGAATTTGAAATATATATGAATATATATGAAGTGTGTGTGTGTGTGTGCGCGCCTGTGTACGCGCGCGTGCGTGCGTTGATTTACACAATTGTCCCTCACATTCTACCGAGGCACGTGGCAGTATACTCATACTATTTGACTCATTATTTTGATTCATTATTTGAATGTTGTAAGCAATTCATTTGGTTACAACATTAGGAGTTATTAATAAATTCTAATTTTCTTAACACATGTTAAACTGGGTTTTTCAAAGTATTATTATTTTATTTAATTACACTCTATTTTTTTATCGCACGCGATTTATGTAAAGAACTTTTTTACAAAAAAGCCTGATATAATTTTTCCAAGTTTCCTGTTCTTTGCTTTGTATTTTTAAATATGACAAATTCTTGTTTCGACTTACAAAATGCATTTATCTTTGAGAGTGGCAACAGTAAAGAATTTTTGTACCTTCGAAGATTTGCTTCGATTCTTCTCCTACTGTTAATATTTTTTCTTCAATTTTTTATTATTACGTGACCCCTCCAGGGAGTCCAAGGGCTCATCGAGGTTTTCCTCAATAATATTCTCATGAGATTTTTATTCGTTTATTAGCTTCAGTACTTTCGCTGGAAAAATCATCTTCATGTTTCCATTCTGTTTGCATAATCCAAAATATGTAGTAATTGAAAATAGACCCACGTGGTCGTATATTTTAAGAAGGTACAGATGAATAAATGTTTTATTCGTTTGTACCTTCTTGATCTAGCCGAAAACCGAAGGTAAGAGAAAGGTATTGAAAGTGTATCTCAATTATGTGAACTTAAATATCTATTTTCCACAACTGAAAATGAAAAATAAATAGAACCGCAAAACAAGATAATTATGAATCAAATTCATCTACAGATTCTGAAAAATTAAGAATTAAAAATATGCATATTTAAAATTTAAAGACCAAAGAGGAACCTTAACTAGTAAAATACATACGCATGTGCACATAATCAGTAGCACGACGTTTGTGTAAGCCATTTGGAAGAAATCGTTCATCAGGTGATAATCGGTACCAAAATGAGAGCAATTTATTTGGTTTAATTGTCAAAAGGGTAAGTTATATAGGGTCTTTTTGTGTTTATAGAATCCTGATTGGTACTTATTGCTAGAGATTCGGAGCAACTTAATTTGGTTTAATTATCTATAAAATCAACGATGGTAGCTTTTTCAAATGTTTTTATTGTATTGCGTGTAACGATATTTTAATAATTGGATTTTTGTAGATATCATTGATGTGTTTTGCTTAATTTTCATTTTAGCAGTGAAATGTAAGCATTCTGGTATTTGGACATTGCAATTCCAGTAATGTTCTAATACACGAGATTTTAAAGAACGAATAGTCGACTAATATAGCAGGGGTCGTATCCTGATTGGCAGTTAAACTTATGAAGATATTTATGCTACTGTAATTCAGAGGTCTGAGATATTGTGGTTTTATGTTTTAGTAAATATTATAGTCTCCTAATTGTAGTGAAGAAGACGGTGAAGAAGTTAGAATATTGGAAGATGAAGACAATCCTGTAATTACAATATTGGAAGATGTGTTTGATGGCTTTCTTTTTTTTTTTTTTTTAGTTTTCATATTTCTAATTCTTAATCCTTTTCAGATCAGTGTCCCACAGACGGAGCATTCCGATATACTCCTTAGCACTCATTTGATAAGCAGTGAAGAACTTTTCTAAATATTAAGCTCTTGAGATCTTTCCTTTGTCTCTTTCATCAATCAATGTTTTTCAGCTATACGTGTGAAGTTAAATTGATGTTTTCTGTTTATGATAGAATTTCTGTAGCCTGCATTTGGTTACAACAATGTCCTTCGTTCAGAAAACTTGGATTTCAATGAGGTCTAGAACGCCAATAACATTTATAAGGGATATTCTACTGAAAGTGACCTAGCAGATCGTTTTTTACGCAAAACAGCAAACGAAACAGCTGAAGAATACAGACAAATTGAGGGACATAATATATTGGTTTCATATCCTTGGCTACTTTAACCATTCTGTCAATTTCAATTCTAACCAAACTAACCGAACTCTATTCATTACACCATTGTTCTTGTTGTAGATATTGAGATTTTCGTGTATGGGTATGATCAAAGGCAGACTGCGTCTAAAATATTGGTTGCCAGGAGACAAAGGGGATCCACCCACAACTATAAGGCTATCATGTAATTTTTATAAGAAATAAATAAAACTTTCAAAAAATACATAAGTGGAAAAAAGGTACAATTAAAATTTTTGAAATAAATGTGTATTTTTTAGTAATTACAGTGTACATATATTTTACATATTACTGGAAGTATACAGTAGATACTAAATGTAATATATATAGTATACAGTATATATAGTATACAGTAGATACTAATGTAAATACAGATTGTTAGAATTGAATTTTTAATTTTTTTTAAATGTTTAATAAATAGTCGATATTTTTAAATAGTTTGCTTGTACTGGATATTTTATACATTAACAGGTAGTTCAAAGGCATATTTCATGCAGTCCACTTTATTAAGAGCAATCGTTTGAATTCATTAGATGATTGTGCGAATGTGTCAATAATTGTTTCTGCATCCAGTTCATCTAAAAATTCCTTTTCAATGGATACCAACATGTATGATTCCAAGTTCTCCTTAGACAATGAATTTCTTAGCCTTGTCTTTATGATCTTTAGCTTTGAAAATATCCTCTCACATTGGACTTGAGTAACTGATGGTGTGCAGATGACTTTATAAAGTTCATAAAGGTTATCATATGCCTTGTCATGAAGTCTGTTGGCTGCCAAAAGTTTTAGTATACACGATGGGCAAGTGATACAAATTTTACACTTGTTACAACTGGAATCCATATTCTCACCATCATTAAGCAATAGCTTTAATACTTCAAAATTCGAAGCAAAAGAAAACAATTCCAATATTGCTTGATCTTTGCTGATTTGTGGAGACAGCTTAATAATACCTTCCAATGCTTCATCTTCAAGACCCTTCTCTGCAATAGTTTTAAACTTTGTTGAGTCCAAGCAGGATAAATCTTTATACAACTTTTTGTGTTGTACAAAGCGTGAATCTAGTGACTAGACAATGCAGTCCATTATTAGGTTAAACACATTTACTCGAAAATCAGCTAAAGAATCCGAAGAATTTCCTTCATCATCATCTATAAACTCATCTGCCATTCTTTTATTCTTCCTCTGCCTCTTAACTGGCAACGCTGTTTTCAGAGTCAATTTCCAATGTTCGACTTTCATCCATATCTTGTCATTGCATTTATTTACAAATTCCAATGCCTTGCTGTGAACGTTATCAAATGGTTTTGTCTGTTCCTTCAACTTTGCTGTAGCTGATCTATTAAACTCCATGCAGTAGACATATCTGAACCACTTGCCTGTAAATAATTTGATAACGGGGCTGTAGTTTCAGTTATATACAAATAAGTAAATGCTGGTAATATTGTTTCAAACTTTAAAAGACTGCAGTAAAGCATTTGCTTCTTGTTTTGTTTTTGCATCAAACTTGTCTGAATCTAGTATCATTGATAAACATGTCAGTAGATTTACAAAAGTACTGACAGTGGCATCATCAAAACGTTCAAATATAGTTGGACAATGCTGCATTGGATTTTCCTGACCACCTTGTCTCACCAATTAGCTTTAATCGTTTCATTTTTTCTTGTCCTAAATGTTTTCCAACAACTTCTATCCATACAGCTATTCTCGTGTATGATGTTTTCACAAAAATTGCTAAATTCTGGAGTAAATTTAAAAAGGAAACTGCAGGCACGTAATATTTTGTTGTTTCAGTTATCACCAAATTTAAGACATGGGATAGCACCATATATGAATATATTGATCAACCACATCAGTAATTTTGCTTTGCAAACCATTATACTGGCCATGGTAGCTTGCAGCTCCATCTGTACTATCAGATAAACATTTTTTGGGATCAGTTTTAAGAAGCTGTAATGTTTCAGTCAATAGATCAAAACGTTCCTGTCCTGTACCATCATTACTTGGCACAACTGAAAGTCGTCGCTCACAAATAATACCTTTAAGCACATACCGAATCATAATGCTAAACTGATTGATGAATGAATTATCTTGTGTTGAATCAACTGGAATAGAATAATATTTTGCTTGAGAAACTTCACGACTAATTCTTTCTTTTATCATATTCTGCGTAATTTGGATTAACATGTTAAGAGTTGTTTTACTCAGGTATGTAACAAGTCCACCAGGGCCTTTACTTTGAGCCTTACTTTGTTGTTGTTCCAATCGTTTGATTCTTTGTGTAGACTTGTTTTGTACTGCAGAAACGTGAGCTGCCATAACGGGGTCATATTTAGCCATCAACTGCACTCTAGTTAAAAAACATTGCCATTATTCAGACCCTCATTATCCATAGTGTAGGCCGATTCATTTCTGTGACTTCGAAAAGGAATTGCTTGCTTGCCTGACATCTTTATGATGTCTATAATCCTCATGATATTCAACACTTCTTTCTGTTTAATTAGTGAAGATGCAAAAAATTATCTAAGGTGCCATCATTAACCACACTGATAAATTGCTGAATATATGTGTTGTTGTCGATTCGCGCAAAGCCAAACTCTAGCTAATACGCTTGTAGTCCTAAAGCCAAGTACAAAGGGTGATGGATTACAAGTGTTGGGAGACTCAAAGGCCAAGCAGTATGAACAATATAAGCACCTATTTTCTTTGTTATATGTTAGCTATTTTCTTGGGACTGAGTAATTCATAATTTTCCTTTCATACAAACGAGCAGATCATCAAGTGGCTGAAATGGATGTTCAGCAAAAAACTGTTTCAGATTTGCTCATGATGGACATCGGAAAATTCCAGCAGTTGATCTTTCATTTTCTTGTGTAGGTTCATTTATAGGATGTGCTCCAGAAAACAATAGGTAGCAAAGATACCGGAACAATGAAGCCAGAAGAAGCACTGGGCCTGGGTTGGTGAGTAAAGGATGCTATTGTATTTGTCTCTACATTCAAAGTAGCTCTTTCCTGTTCTTGCAACTCACAAGTCATTGCATCATCATCATGAGTATTGTTTCTTGCTTCTGGATTATTTGTTGCGGAACTGTACATTGATGTGGATGGGGGTTATGGTATTATAAAATCTCTAATATACTGGCATCACTTAGCTGATTACTGGCTTTCTGCTTCTTGTTGCTCTTTGCGTTTCAGTGATCCAGATTTATGCTGGTAGGGCTAATATTCCTGAAATTAAAACTTAATTTAAAGTAATTCACGTTGGGAAAAATACATCTACAATTACAATTACGCCGCAAAGAACACTTTATAAAGCACATTTCAATGGAAATATGCTTTGTAGATGCATCTATTATTAACAACAATTTTAACAATCACGGTAATTTTAACTGTAGAGTAAATAAAAGGTATTATTTATTGAACTTGCGTTATGCGTATTTGAGACTGCAGCTTAAATATCTACTATCTAGTATTTTTAGACTAATTTTATACAATGACAGAAAATAAAAATACATTATAGTTAAATTAAAGGGCATTGGGCCACAGTATATAAAAATAAAAATTAAATACATACCTTTAATAAAACACATAAAACACAGCAAGCACGAGGTGAAGAGCTGACGAAGCACACTCAAACTGAGGCCGGCGCAATGAAAATTATTTGCTGTCTTACGAGTTATTGCAATGTATGCAATAGCTCGATACAAAGTCGACTCCGGCTGCAAGACAATCCTAGGCTGGGATTCCCAGCTAAGCTTCAATGCGCAATCTCAATATTAAAGATCCGAGCCTATAACGTATGCGTCGGCCTCGCATAACCGAAACAGAATTAGTTTTTCAGAGTTATTTATTATATTCTTAAATATAAAGTATCCTCGAAAAATTATTTTATTCAAATAGTAATACAACGTAAATTTTAGTTGCACACAGTAATAATGTTGGAACTTCTATTATATTTTCAAGCATTTACTAAAAGGTCATTAACATTTTAACATATTGTCTAATGTTTAAGGGGCCCACTTGACATCGGGCTATTTTCACCCTGGCAAGTCCGCCACTGAATCTGATAATATATATATAGTACAACGTTAAATATTCTAGGTATTTAATTTTTATCTATGTGACTAATGAGAAGATATTCACTATTCGGATTTTGATCATTTTAGCTAAACATGGAGAAAATAATGATGTGGATTATTGCTATTCTCGTATTCACCACAGTTAATGGTGGTAAGTATGTTTTTATTATCAATAAATTGAATCTTTATTGTCTAGATCAGGGCTGTCCAAACTTAGGTAATCCCAGGGTGGCATTAAAAAAAAAAGATTTATCCGAGGGCCACATCACAATATGTATCTAGTACTTTGGTGAGCAGGAGCGACACTACCTCGATAGCTGAACAAACGAACAACACTAATTGCGCACTAATCGCGCGCTCACGTTTCCCGTGAGCGCCAGGAGCGCATGCGTGTTAGAACAAAGCAGTGTAAGAACGCTTCTTTGACACATCTAATGTTTGAAAAACAGGTGGGTATATAGTAATGTAAAAACACCAAATAAAATTAACAACATCGAGATTACTGATTAGTGATAGAATTAAAATATCTAGTACGCATTGGATTCAAATTGTTATTTCATTTATTTGCTCGTAAAAATCAAATCGCACAGGCAGGCTGCACAAAACAGCTCCGCGGGACGCATGCGGCCCGCGGGCGGTGCTTTGGACAGCTCTGGTCTAAATTATTATTATTATTATTATATTATATTTATTTATTTATTGTGTAGTAGTATTCTACTCTCACTGGTCATAATGTTATATATAATAATATATAAATTATATTACACACAAATGTGTTATTAATTTCGTACAAATTAAAATGCATTACGTTTTTGGCAAAAGTTACAAATTTTCCAAGGATGTAGCTAAGGAATTAATCTACAGTGCTTAAAGAAATCGATGCAGAGAGACACTTCATTATGGAATATGTTCACTAGGAACTGCGATGCATCTCTCTCACAATGTCGTACAATGTTTAGTACCAAGTGATTCAGGAGTTCTTGAGGCAAACTGGTCCACTCTTCCTTCAGAGCAAGGAAAAGGCCTTGTTTATTTTCTGGAGGGGAATTTCGAGCATGAATTCGTCGATTGCGTTCCAAGCGCGTTCTATGGGGTTGAGATCTTGGGAGCGTGTTGGCCACTCGATTCGATTAATATCCTCGGTCTGCAGAAGTGTCTCTACTGCTCGTGTACCGTGTAGTGTGGTACTGACACACTACACGGTACACGAGCAGTGTACCGTATAGTGTGGTACTGTCATCCATAAAAATGAATTCTTCGTCTACTTCACCATGGATCAATCGAACATGACGTTAAAGAACTTCGTTAAAATATCGTTCATCAGTCATAGTCCATTTATCCGGCCCTTGTAGCTCGGTGCGTTCATTAATGCATAATGCCTCCCCCACACATTCACCCTAGCACTGCCTTGTCTATTGCTTTCAAAAACATTCTCACGATGGTAAGCAGTACAACTTTCATGCCAGATCAAATTCATCTAGAATCGGAGGAGAGACTAAAACGACTCTCACCTGTAAAAAAGCACATCCACCCATTGGTGTGTTTTCCAATTTTTATAGATATAACACCATTAAAAACATGCTCTGCGATGAGTTGTGAAATGGACGCAGACTACAGGTCTTTTGGCGTATAGACCTACTTGTCTCAGTCTTGTCAAGATGTGTCGAATCAACGCTCCACCGTGGAGCGTCCATATTACGTTTTGCTGTTATACCCAAAAATCTGTCTTCGTGCTCCGTGGTAGAGCGAAGGTGAGCTCTTAGCAAACGTTTGAAACGCTGCCCAGAGCTTGGATCACTATATGAGATTCCAAACTCTATGGCAATATCAGTAATTCTACGGCCTTCTTCAAACTTTCCAATAATTCTTTATAATATTTATACTTAATATAAATTATATTATATTATATAATATATTAATATTAATCATCATCATGCATATCAAGGATTTAGGCCTAGCGTGGCCTGTTCCGGCCTTAGACGTCATCGATGAATCATTTAAGAGGACGTCCTGGTTTTCTTTTTCCTAATGGCTTGTATTTAAAGGCTTGTTTTTGGTAATCTTTCTGTTTTCATTCTTTAAACGTGTTTCATCCATTTATGTTTATATTTTTTAATTTTTTCTGTTACTGGTTCTTGGTTTAATTCTTTCATGATATCTTCGTTTCTTTTGTCATCAAATTGGGTATACTTTGCAGTTTTTCTCATGAACTTCATTTCTGCTGTTATTAATCTTTGTTTGTCTTTTTGTTTTATTGTCCAGATTTCGCTTCCATACATTAAGACTGGTAAGGCTAATTTATTGTATACTTTTAGCCTGCTTTGTTTTTGAACTAGGTTTGGTTTAAATATAGAGTTAATTACACCTGTTATTTTTAAATATTTTACAATTTTTACATTTATATCTTTTTCATTTTCATATGTGATCGTACATCCTAGGTAGTTAAGTGAATTCACCTGTTCTAAGATCTTGTTATCTGTTACTATTTTAGTTCTTGCTGGATCTTGTCCTTTAAAAGGTCATAGTTTTTAATTTTCTGTTGATATTATCATACCATAATCTTTGGATATCTCATTTAGATCTAAAATAGCTTTCTGTAAGTTATCTTCAGAATTTGTAATTATTATTTGGTTGTCTGCAAAGAGGAGAGTGTTTAAGTTTACTGTAGGAGAAAGTTTAATTCCTTGATGCAAATTTTTATTCCATTTTATTATTATTTCATTTAAGTAGATATTAAAAAGAGTTGCTGAGAGGGGACATCCCTGTCGGACCCACTGGTTTATCTCTCTCGTATATGATAGCTCGTGATTTAATCTTATTTGTATTTGATATATAATATTAATATTATATATTAATAAAAATTTATAATATTAATATTATAAATTATTAATAAATGCTTCCACCTAGCAGCATATAAGCAGAACTAATTATTTTGTCATAGAAATTCAAAACATGACTTCACATCCATCTCATTTAATCAAACAACAGGAATTTTTCTTTCTCTTGCATATAAATATTGAAATATGAAATTGATTGAACGGAATTTCTTTTCCTTTAATACAGCATGCCCAAAACCAGAGTGTGATTTAGTACCTGATGTTGAGCCGTCACATTGTTGTAGTACAGACGCCGACTGCTCTGAAGGACAGACATGTTGCCCCGGGTGTTATAACAGCACGTATTGTTTCGATCCTCGTAAGTACAGATAACTGAGATCTTCGGGATTATTTTAATTTATTATTTTAGAACCGGTTTTAGGTCTGTTTCACCAAAGTATCATCACTTCTATTTATACAATTCTAGACATGTTCTATTAGAAGAGCCTCCGTTATTCATTCGGTATCAATATGACCTTGTTTTGCTGATCTGATATCAAGGCGTCGAAGTTTTTTCACTCTGAAACCCGGTTTAAACCCCCCTCCCCCGTTGAAAATAGGCTAACTGGGAAGAAGAACACACTCAATTTACAGACACATATATTCAAAAAGCATAAAACTACCCACCATATCCTAACAAAATTAAGATTACGACATCCAAGGGCACATAGTAAAGGTCTTTTAAGTACCACTGATGATGATAATGAACTTCTCTTATCCGATCATGACATTCTATGGTTTGTTATTAGGTTAACTATGAGAGAAAAAAATATTCGCAATAAAACTAGATTCATATTTCCTTTTAATATGAATTAAATTCCATTTTAATATGAATATTGTTAAACAAGATTTATTTCCACCATTCTAATACAATATCTGATAAAAATGGCACTTAAATCTGTCATTCATCCAGCATTATATAAAGCTGAATAAATATTAAACAAGATCATTGTTTCACATTTTAACCAGTTGTCATGTTTAATTGGTGCAAAATTCGAAGACGAATCGATTTGAAAATTGCTGTGATAATCAGCAAATTGATAGAAATCATTAGCAAAATATATATATACGTATATATGTCTTTCTCAAGCGAGCATTGGAACACTTAGTTGTGGTCAAAAATGCGTTTACATTTTGCGTTAAATTTTTACACTTCAAGGAAAATGTTCAGCAAATTTTGATTTTTTTTTTTTTTTTTTTTTCAGGGACATGCCCTGGATGCCGAGTAATTTATTGTTATGTGCCGCCAAAGAATTATTGTAGCGCAGGCTGTGAAAAAGGTGCTTTATGCTGCAAAAGAGGATGTGATTATTTTTGCAGTTTCGAATTGAGTCCCGGATCTTACTGCTGCGAAGAAGAAAATGAATAATAAAGATTGCTTATACTAATCATATCAGCAACCTTTAGACATAATTATATGCACGTGCATTATGCATACCAATTATATTGTTTATTACTAACTAAATATGTAGGTAGAAGCAAAAGTAGTTGCTAGTTTTCTTTTGTTGTACAAACTGTTATATTCCAAAAATAAACTTACATTTCATATAAAAACATTAACGAATGTTTCGTGTATAACGTCTTTATAATCCACGAAATCAAATGATGTGGTGATTTTAAATGTAAGCACAAGAACACCTACATTCTCATCGACCAAGGAAGGTACGCAGAAGGTATTTGGCCGAGACCGTTTTTGGAAATCGGTAGGTAACCCGTCCCTACCTCTCATCGTGACCAAAGTTGAGACGAGAAACAATGTTTTGTTTCTCGTCTAGTACGCTAGGATTCACATAGGGAAAGGACATGCAATCCCAATCTAGGTGAGCACTTTTTTTTATAATATAGGTCAGTTATATTGTTTTATTTGAAGATTATTTTATTTATGCTGAAGTTTCCACTATTTTCATGAGCAAGCTCAAATGTTCTAAAGTCATACCACTAATATATAATGCCAAGAAAGTAATCTGTTATAGAGAAAACATAAATTACTTTAGATTAGATCTAAACCGATAGCATATAATAAGGCTATATCCACAAAAGTGAACAGCTAAAGAAGTTAAGAAAAGAGAAAATATTTAAATATTATGTATGAAACATTAAAGATTTAGCGAATAATAATAATAATAATTTTTTTTTATTATTATTTCTCAGATAAATTACATACAGTACATTATATGAACACAATTATACACAACAAATACTTTCTCGTACATAATGTTTTTTTAAATAATAATAATAATAACAATAACTGTTTACAACGTATATTATTATAATATTCATAATGATGATTATTACAGATGTTTCTTTGCAATTTTACACTCTATATATACAATATCAATGGATGTAATCCCTCTATATTGCATACTTTTGTTACAGTTATTACATACATTACATACTTTTGTTACAGTTATTACATACATTACATACTTTTGTTACAGTTATTACATACATTACATACATTTGATTGCATATGATACATTATTTACATTTGTTTACATATAATATAGGGTATCCCAAAATTCACGCAAGAAGTAATTTTGATAGAAAACACAGGTTTTTAATTAAAAATGGTAATTTCTTATTGATTCATAAAGTATACAGTATAGGGTTATGCATGGAACAGCATATCGGGTAAATGGCCTCCACGGCTTTGCTGGCACATACGCACTCTTTTGTCGAAATTTTCCATGACCGTTTTGCATAAATGTGGCTGAATTTCGTTGATACAGCGCTCAATTTCCTCCTTCAAGCCGTGGGTGGTCATGGGCTTGTTGGCATAAACCATAGACTTCAAAAAACCCAAAGAAAAAAGTCCAACGGCTTTAAGTCACATGATCTGGCGGCCAATTCTGATCACCAAAACTTTCCCGGGAAATTACACGACCAGGAAATAACTCATGCAGTAATTGAATTGTTTCTCGGGCTGTATGACATGTGGCACCGTCTTGTTGAAACCACATGTCGTCCACATCCATATCTTGCAATTTAGGCACAAAAAACTGGATTATCATATCGCGATAGCGAGCACCAGTAACTGTTATTGCCTTACCAGCCGCATTTTCGAAGAAGAATGGACCGATGATGCCTCCAGCCCAAAATCCGCACCAAACAGTGACACGTTGTGGATGCATTTGTTTCTATAGAATCACTCGTGGATTTTCTGAAATGCGACAATTTTGTCAATTAACGAAGCCATCAAGATGAAAATGAGCCTCATCGCTGAAGATGATTTTGTTCGAAAAATAAGCATCCACTTGTTGTTGTTCCATAATCCATTCAACGAACTCTCTTCGCTGTGTGTGGTCCATTTTTAATAACCCTGAACTGTCAGCTGTCACGCTGTCTATTTTTACTCGTTGGCAACACTTTACCGCACAAATGGCGCTAAATTTAAAATCTTGCGTGAATTTTGGGACACCCTGTACATACATTACATACATTGGTTTACATGTGATACGTATATTACATTCATTTGGTAACATATGATACATCTTGGATGAGAACTAATTTCTCTGCTTTCATCCTCGAAGCTTATATGTAAGCTTATCTGAGGAAATATTAATAATAATTAATAATAAAATAAATTAATTAATTAAAAAATTAATAAAATAAATAAATAAATAAATAAATAAATAATAATAATAATAATAATAATAATAATAATAATAATAATAATAAGAAGAGCCTGTGTAGCTCAGTGGATGTGGGGTTTGCATACCACAGCGCTTGATCGCACGAAGGAAGACTTGCTTTTGAATCTAGTCGTGGACTATAGGAAAATTTCTAAGCTTTTTTTTCGACCGGTTCTCCCGGAAACGCGGGTTTCGTCACGTAAACTCAAGAAAATCGACCGTAGAACCCATATTATTTCAGACATTAAATATATTGTGTTAGGGTTAGGGACCACGAGATGGCAGCACATGTTGAACCGTCTCTGTTCACTGTGTGCCGCTCTTAATTAGTGACAGCCTTGGGCCACCTATCTCTGATTGGGTACCAGTGGAGATTGAACTGCCTTCTCAGTCTCCGAAAGTTAGATAGGGCTTCGCCTACTCCCCCCTTAAGGGAATAAAACGGCGTTAGCTAATTTTTTTTTCTGATAATAATAATAATTTTTTTTTTTTTTTTAAGTTTGAGAAAGAGTGATTATACATACAGATTTCTGCATTTGCTTATAAGGATTACTTGTAGATGAGTGAGGCAAGTTAATCCCATATACTTCGAAGTTTGGGTTAGCTTTTATGAAGAGGGTGGGATTTAGCCTTCACTATTTGTGTTGTTGCTACTGTTTATGTATGGGATGTAGGCATTGGATGCTAGTGATTTGTGATGTGTATATCAGTGTTAATGGTTTCTTAACTCTGTTGGTATATTTACCAGAGTCCGTTTTTTAATGTTCTGTAGTTATCTACGTGTTTTAACTTTCTTGGTAGGTTGTTGAGTTGCGTGGATATCTGATGTGATCTCACAAAAGAACCATATGAGTTGTTGAAGGGTGTGGGGATGTAGAGAGTTGTCGTAGGTCGTGTTATACGATATGTGTCTCTGTTGTTTCGATAGGTGATGTTGAAGTAATTCCTTGTTAATGTCATGTAGTGTTTCAGGTTTTTAATGCTCAGAATTCTGTGTATCGCGATGTGCTTGTCGGATATTGGTTGCTGTGTGTAAGTTGTCCAGATCACTGTTGACACGATTTTTCTGTGTAGTGTTTCTAATTTTGTTAGGTGGCTGTTTGATGTATTTGCATAGACTGTTATTCCGTATCTTAGTAGGGATTCGCAGATACCGTGATATAGGAGTTTTTTTATGTTGGGTGGAATAATGTCTTTCACTTGGAAGAGTTTTGCTGCGATGATCCGGAGTTTGGTGTGTAGGTATTCTATATGTTTTGTCCATTTAAGGTGGGAATCTATATAGAGACCGAGGTATTTTGCGTGTGTTACAGGTTTGATTTCGGAACATTGGCAGGTATTTTTGTTGTTAATGCAGCGGTATGTGTGACAATGTATCGATAGTGATTCAGGGCGTATGATTCTTGGGTTGTGTATTATCAACATCTGTGTTTTGGTGCCGTTGATTAGAATTGCGTTTTGGTGGAATATGTTGTGATTTCGTTTAGGTCTTCTTGTGCTTTGCAGAGAGCTGTGTTAATGTCTGTGTGGATTGCTAGTAGTGCAGTGTCATCTGCGTATTCAAATATTTGACTTCTTATGGCTATGTTATGAACATCGTTAATGTATATGTTGAATAGAGTGGGTGATAATATGGCACCTTGAGGTACACCGTGTTTTACTTGTATACTCCGACTGTGACATGTACGTATTTTAGTATTTTTCCCTATACTACTACTACTACTACTACTACTAATAATAATAATAATAAAGCCACTACCACTTGGAAAATTCATTTGGTCATGAGAGCTGCTAGGGATTGCCATTCATCTTTACCTGATGCACTCTTCTTCTCCACTTCTTTTGTTGCGTTTGGATCATTTCTGTGGTTATAAAATGGTCTTCCATCTTAGTGTTGTTCAATTATTTTTCAATACATTTTGCCCAGTTGACATTTTTATCATTTACCTTTGAATCATTCCGTAGCTACTTCTAAAATGGTTGCTTCTTCTGCATACAACGCTGCCGATTTCCCATCGATATTTCATAAAACGGATGCAGATTAGTCGTGAACTAAATAGTTTGTCTGTATTGACTTATTCTGCTTTAATATCGAACGAAAGCAATCAAAGATTGTAAGACGAGATCTCATGCGCTATCCACTTGCCAAACATGGTTCTGCATATTGCTATATTCATACATGGTCTGTAATCTTATATACAAGATGTCCTAACCAAAACTAAAGCATTTTTAAATCCACCCTAATAGAGAAATGTGTACATGCAAGAATCGTATCAGATTGCGTGGAGTTTACTATTTTTTATCTTCTGATAACGCCATTTTTCATTTGGCAACCTCCTCTGTTAGTGGAGAATAGCTACACTCACGTATCAGATAGTGGGATCGAATTTCCTATGACTAGGGTATTTTTGAATTTCTGTTTGTTTTATTTTTAATGATTTTAATAATGCGGTATGAGATTATTATCCCCCTTCATTAAAATTTAAGTGGCTTAAAAAGTACCAAGTTTGGTCTCTTGATGTCATGCCGTAAGGATGGTTAGACAGTCTACACGAACGTGATATTAATTTATCACCAGCTAACTAACTGAAACGTCATATACAGTATATAAACTCTGAAAAAAAAATGCAGACAATGATATCACAAACGCAATCATCCAATCCACTTAAATTACATATATTATTATCCGATATTCTGCCAATACTCAGAACAACAATACCATTAAAACGTCATCTATCACAAGTCAATACACAACGATACCTCGGACTTCACTTCGATGCTAATAGAAACTGGAATAGCCATGCAGATATCTGAAAAATATAATCCGAATAGCAAATAAAAAGAAAAGGTATGATGAATAAAATCATGGAAATCATGGAACCCAGAGTTTCCAAAAGGGAACTGTACAAATATTATAACAACACTATTTTTATCTGTAATTGGTTGATTAGTCTTTGAACTCTCTAGGAGGTATTTACAAATAATAATAAATAATAATATTAGAGACGCTCACAATCAAAAGAAATTTCCTAGTTAGAGTACAACTGAGATATTTCCAACTGTTTCTGAGCTGTAGAAAATACGCCTTTTTTATTCCCACAGGTGAGGCAGTTTTAATCCTGTTTAAATTTGAAGCCTGAAGAGTAGTCAGACTCCACCGTTAGCCAATCAAAGATAGCTAGATTAAGGCATCACTCATTTTAAATGTCATTCAGTGAAGAGAGTATGGAAGACAAGTGCCACCACCTGGCGGCACCGGAAGAGTATGGAGCATTGGACATCCAAATGGAACAAAATCACAAATTTATCATATTTTAATCAATGGAAAGTGGATGAAATCAGCTCAAAATTGCAGAGCTTACAACAGTATAGAACTAAACTCCTATCATAGAGTAGTAAGTGTACATATAAAACTTCGTCTTAATCTTTTTTTAGATTTAAAAGCGCTGAGACGAAATTTTATATGGGGACTTACTTTATGATAGGAGTTTAGTACTACGTTATTATAAGAAGAATGAATACCACTATAATGACTTAACTCTTCTTACCATGCAATCCGTGAAAAACAATCCCAGAGCTTCAACCATAGGTGAACAATCCATTCATGAAGATAAAAACTTTGTTCAGCCAGATTTCTTCATAATCTCAAAGGATTTGGGTAACACCCACACCCACCCACACACAGAGTGGCGCACTCAGGATTAATCTTTGGTAGGGGGGGGGGAGAGTTGAGTAGACGATTTGAGAATACACACTATGCATTGCATACGACCTATGACTGAGCATCTGCAATGATCGTCAATACTTGATACCCGTGATTTCCTCTGGCTCTGGCTCGGACATAGAAGTATCGCTCGGTCCGCACGAGCACTAGAATTCGCCTGGTTTTCACAGCTGCCGTGACTCCCGAGAGCTATAGGGTATTCCCACCTTATGTGATCGCTAATTCATAAGCATTATAGAAATAGAAGACACGACACATAAATAAAAAAATGAATTTTAATTAGGAAAATATTTTTGGAAAATTTTCTATCGTTTTTCCTTTTCTTTTTTTTTTTTGTAGGATCAGGGTTCCTTGCCCCCCCCCCCCCGGGCGCCGCTGCACACACACTACTGAATATTTGATACAGAAATGCAATGACATTATGAGTCAATCAGAGGACGTATACAAATGAATAAACACCCAGTTATCGTTATCTTTATATAAATTAGAGATAAGAAGACGTTTATTCATTGTATCTAATCAAAGTGGTATGTTACGTTTAGATTTCTTGAATATGAGCAGATTGGATATATTTCATAAGCGGGTATATATGTATTTATTATATAAAAAAAACCCGGATTTTTTTTAAATTAATTCTCCCACATTGTCTAAGCCCCCCACACACTTCCCTTTCAACACCATAACAGCAGACGTATGCACATCGCAGATAGAAGACAGGCAACAATCCAAGAAAAGGTACGTGCGCATTTTCTTCTATTATGCTACATATATTTGTATCTAAAATACATCTGCAATGCCCAAAGAATTCTTGAGTAAAAAAGCCAATGACATTAAAAAAAGGGGGCACTCCTGAACGAAAGTAGACAAATAGTCGTAAAAGTAATGGTTTTTAAGAGGAGTAACATGAGAGTTTTCCCAGAAATAATACCTATATTTTTATATCTTTTTCTGGGATGTGAAGTGTACCTACCCACAGGAAAGTATTTTGTATGGAGTAAAAGGAGTTTTAAGCACCTAGAAACTAATACATTTCCATTAATACAACGAAAATAATCACATGAATATACTGCGACATGGCAGCAGTAAGCGGGTTGCAGTCTAAAATATTTCTAGTAATTCAGCGAAAACATTACACCTTAATCTTGGACGTCCGCGGTCTCTTCTTCCTGTTGGTTCATATTTAGTAGAATAATAATAATAATATTATTATACTGAAATATGCTATAACAATGTATGCGTTCTGTGCACACTACGAACTAAAGAGATTAATACCATTACAGTGAAAAATTATAAAGCTGATTTTTTGGGAACAAAAAGAAGATACCGGGCTTTACTGCAATATCAGAACATAAAATATAATATTATATAATATAAATTATACTAACCTCAAAACACTTATGTCACTATGCATCTCGGCTAAAATATTATTTCTATGGCAACTACACGACA
The DNA here is from genome assembly GCF_054136105.1 of Typopeltis vanoorti. Classification (NCBI taxonomy): domain Eukaryota; kingdom Metazoa; phylum Arthropoda; class Arachnida; order Uropygi; family Thelyphonidae; genus Typopeltis; species Typopeltis vanoorti. The sequence goes on along the minus strand of NC_143554.1, from coordinate 137,019,366 downwards.
GCCAGACATACATTGCGTATAAAGACCTCAGACAACTAATTATATCACATATAAATACAATAATCACTACGGAAAGGCCACTCGAAACTTACGAGACTTCTAAATTCCAGACATGCTAAATAAAATAACCCTCTGAATAAAAAAAGAAACACACACACACACAAACTATTTTTTGATACGTAGCTAAAATGCTCATGTATAATTTACAGTAATGCAATAAACTGTATACGTAAATACTGAATACGTGGCTTCAAGCAATAGAAAACATTTACTCTATATACACCTGCCATAAAATTGCCCTAAATTGGATATTTACTGATTTTTCAAATGTAATGGAGTTTCGATGTTGCGGGTAATTTAAGTGATATTTCAAAACATTGTGGTTCGTTGACGTGTTTTTTCGATGCACGAGTGTGATTTCTGTGCTATTACAAAATCAGAATACTAGTGCGCATTCTCTTTAGTTTGATATTCATTTTTTATAACTCATTCAGAGAAGTGAATTATCTCTCATATAGCTGCAAAAATATAGGTGGGAATCATGCTTAAGTATTACTTATATGACATAAGTTATTTCATTTCTTCCAATACTAACGATAAACAGTAATAAGTAATAATGCAATAAGTAATAATAATAAGTAATAAATCATAAGTAATAATTTTACAATTATTAATTATTTTTGGATTATTTTGCAAATTAATTTCTTTACCACCCACATAGACCACATCAACCCACCCACTCACATACAACACTGATAAGCCATAAGTTTCGTAACCTTTTGCAGGTGAAGCTGATCTAAAAATTATACAACAAGTAGAGTGCTGTAATAGGAATAAAAGCAATATTTTTCTTCAGACATTAGAAATAAGAATATCTGCACATGTAGAACAATCATAACAAGTATTCTAATAACAATGTTCGAAACAATTTTAATTAAAGGATCTGAGCACTGGGTTAGAAATAAAAGAGATGGAAAGAAAAAAACATTTTTTTCTTTAAAAAAACACTTTCTGAAAGAAAAAAACACCAAGCCGGCATGACATAGCCTCCACTTCCCCCCCCTACGAGCTCTGAAGACGACGCACTGCCGAAAGGGTTCACACCCCGTAGCTCCCATCCCTCATCTTATCACAACATATCCTTCTCCTTCCCCCCAAATTTCTTTCACCTCCCTCCTAAAGAATTCTCTGCCCACTCTTAAAAAAACCCGGGTTTAAAATTCACACACCTCTTGCCTCAGTCGCAGTTCTCTCCAGTCTTTCTATCCCCCACTTTTCAACCCCCCCCTTCCTTTCAGTCATACTTTAACAGCAGATAAATGCATATCGCCATACGCCGGATGCCGCTGAAGAAGTAGACAGCAACATCCTACAAAGGTATGTCCGAATTATTCTTCCTATATATTCTTCATATATCTGTCTTTAAAACATCAGTAATGCCCTAGAAATTAAATAAAAAACTAATGGCATTATAAAAAAGGGGTACTCCTAAACAAAAATAGGCTAAATAGCCATAAAAATAATATTGACTTAGAGGAGTAACTTGGAATTTTTCCAGAAATAATACCTATTAATATTCAAATTTTGTTAAATATTTCATAAATATCTAACAAAACACACACACACACACACACATCTACAGACATAAGACACTCCTGGAATAAAGATTGACCAATCTATTCTGTACGATTTGGTTTTCAATGCCTCCATCGTGAAATGTGGATCCATGCTTGAGCGTAAATCAAAGGAAAGAAAATAAACTTACACTTAAATCTAGGCTACACATTGCTCTTAAATTTACCACAAAAATATTGGTTTGTTTCTGCGAAAAGAAAGTTTAACGTGTTAGTAAGGTGGGGGTGTCACAGACCCAGAGATTTTCAATTGACTATAACTTTTTAACAACGCGTGGCAGCAATCCCTCCCATAACCCGCTACACGACACCATAGACAAAAGGCTGTTGCGCGCAAGCAAGTTTAAGTTTAGCAAGCAAAATATGGGGATCTCGATCACATAATTCCAAGGTGCCTGCACTGTGCAATTACAGAAAATGAAAATTTTTAGTTAGTGATATCGTTGGAATCTCAAGGATAAATGTTTATTATTGTATTAGCTTCTTATAATGTATAATTTCCTTTTGTAAACCAATAGCAAAGTGCCTAAAAATACTGTTTTACTTAGTTCGTTCATTATATAAGCTAGGAAGAGTATATTTTTGTTCATAAATAAAGATGCTTAATTAGTTAAGTATTTTTGGGTAATAAAAATTTAATTTTGTGGATCTGCGTTTTTATGCTGTAAAATTACAAGACACTAAAACAATACGTAATCTAATATTGATTAAAAAGAATTGGATTTCCATAATACACTACATTATTTGGGTGGGTCTGTGGGACCCCACCTTACCACTTTTATTACATTTTTTCACCTCGCCAGCGCTGAGTTAATGGGAAATAGACTTCAGATTTGGGAAGTGTTACTGATAACTTAAGCTCAACGCCACCTGAATTTATTCGAAGCATATCCATGCTGATCACGTGGTCTATCCACATATTATATAATAGTTGTAAATCGTAAAGCAAAATAACTAACTTTTCGGCCTTTCCAGTGCTTTGGTTTTGTGTCGAATTAAAACCACAAACTAGTATAAGATTTTAAAAGCAAAGACTGAACACTTTAAGAAAGAAAAACCTGCATATGTTCAATATGTCTTAGTTTTTACAAATGTAAAATCATTTCGATATTGAGATGAATTAAGTCGTATTTTAAAAGCAATACAGTGCAATTCATTGGTCTGTCTGCTTCCTGCTTTGAGAAGTCTGGTAGTCTGGTTTCCGTGATGTTAAAAAAAATCAAAATATAAAGATGGTTCAGTGGAGTGCGTGTTCCGTTTAGCTGGTAATGTCTGTCACTGTAACGTTGTTCTAGAAATAGGAGTAATTTCACTCACAGAAATAAAAAAAAGATAAAAGGTCCACGCGTTTCTCTATTTTTTTTTTGTAATCACGAATGAATATGTGTAGCTGTTACTTCACACCCTTATACAGTTCAGCTCCAAAGTTATGAACCAATTTCCCATTCTTAATTCCCAACATTTCTTCTCTTTGAAATAATCTTCATCATACTTTTTTTTCCCCAATGACGACAATCCAGAAGGCTTCAAAACACAATCGAATTCCTTTTTATTTTTTTAAATCACTTGGCTACACACTTTACAGTCTTGGCGTATGTCTTGGGACCTCTCATATATGGGGATGCTATGAAAAAATTCTGGTAATAAATATATTATTTGAGATGCTTAAAGTTTATTTTATATTAAACAAAGGAATCAAAGCGATTTTTAGTAATCGTGCGTCTATTTTCTTTAATAAATATCCAACTACGTTAAACTGATGTTAAATAAATATGATTATATTCAGGAATATCGATTTAACAAAGCCGTGTGTTTTTTGAAGGTAAGGATACTTGGGTAAGGATATCAGGCTGACAGTGTATGTAATTAGGAGTCGTGTAAGATGAAGAACCGAGCATGCGAGCGTGGAGATTTTATCAGATATGCAAAAAACATGCATAAACTAATGATGAAAAAACTAATCAAATTAAGAACTACAAATACAAATAAAAGAACTCAAAATATTAGTTTAATATGATTTTAGATGTTTTTCAAAATCTGCGAAATGCATATTAGGGAAACTTTTTTTCCTTGAATTGAAACTCTTAAAATTTGTCTGACAGTTTGATTTGTAAATCATATTTTATGTTTCACTTTTAAAACATAAATTCGCAAACAGAAATCCATTCATACCTTAACCGGCTCTTGATATATTCAAAATGCTTCACATGATAACGGTGCCATAGACGTGGTGGTTCCATTTTTCTTCTTATTCTTCTTGGATATGCATCGTTTAACTAATTTTAGTTTTTTTTTTCTTTTTGATATTAAATGACATTTTAAGATGTTATTTTAATTCACAAGAGAATTATATTTTCTCAAGTCATAATCATGCAGCAATTTTTAGAAAGATTATTATTTGTTTGTTTATGAATAATTATTTATTATTAATATTTATATATTTTTATTTCAGGAAAACAGTCATCTGCTTCAGTTCAATGTACCGAGTTCAAATTTCTCCTTTATTTCATTTTAATCGTCTGTAACTTCTGCATTGAATCCACACATCTTATTTTCTGATGGAATATATGCATACCTTTTTGAATATGTCTTTGCAAATTGTTCATGACAAAAGCCTGTCTTCTATGTAAAAAAAAAAGTGTATAAAATTAGCCTTTGCTAAAAAATCAAAGGCTAATTTGAATGTCAGCCCCTCCTAAATGTAATATTCTCAGTTTACACAAACGGGATTCTGGAAAGGTGAGTGTTGGATCCTTAAAAGCAAACATCCACTTGTTAGAGGAAACGCATACGAGACCTCATGTTGTAGATGACTTTGTCTAAAACATCACTGGTGTTATTGCTGGAGACGTGAAGTCAATATTATCATGGTTTTGCTCCAATTTCTTTCACCTTCCTTTCTTTGCACGCAGTGTGCGTGATAGTCTTGGTGTGCATGTTCTCTGTGCGGAAATTATTCACCTCGGAGCGAACATCTCTATTCAAGAGTACATCACCAAAGCGATTTATGCATGGAAGACAGGCTTTTATCTGTCTTAGGTTAGGATATATATATATATATATATATATATATATTATATATTGTAAACTTTTCTTGTATTTTGCCTCATCTGAACTGTGCATTAAGAAGTCATACCATATTACATATATTTATTACATACCTCTATTTTACCTCATCTTGTATTGTGCTATATGAACTGCATTGTACGATGTGTTAACGTCAATACATTCAATTCAGTTCAATTCAATCAATAGTACTGTTGAGCTAAGAATTTGTTTATTTTATTTTATTGATTTTTATATTTTTTGTACACTTTTTTTCATTTTACGTGATCCGGCTCTAGAGATTGTGGGGGGGGGGGGGGGTGGGGGGGGGGGGGGGTGGGGGGGGGGGGGGGTGGGGGGGGGGGGGGGTGGGGGGGGGGGGGGGTGGGGGGGGGGGGGGGTGGGGGGGGGGGGGGGTGGGGGGGGGGGGGGGTGGGGGGGGGGGGGGGTGGGGGGGGGGGGGGGTGGGGGGGGGGGGGGGTGGGGGGGGGGGGGGGTGGGGGGGGGGGGGGGTGGGGGGGGGGGGGGGTGGGGGGGGGGGGGGGTGGGGGGGGGGGGGGGTGGGGGGGGGGGGGGGTGGGGGGGGGGGGGGGTGGGGGGGGGGGGGGGTGGGGGGGGGGGGGGGTGGGGGGGGGGGGGGGTGGGGGGGGGGGGGGGTGGGGGGGGGGGGGGGTGGGGGGGGGGGGGGGTGGGGGGGGGGGGGGGTGGGGGGGGGGGGGGGTGGGGGGGGGGGGGGGTGGGGGGGGGGGGGGGTGGGGGGGGGGGGGGGTGGGGGGGGGGGGGGGTGGGGGGGGGGGGGGGTGGTAGGCATTTCCCACAAGGCATTCCAGGTGAGATTTTTACAGGGTAATTCACCATTGCTTTTCCCAACCACGCAATTTTATCCGGCCTCAGGACCGGCATATGCCTGGGTCGTATCTATGTCTCTATTCAATGTGTGTTCACGGGAGACTGGTTTGCCTGTTTTTTTGGGGGGGACAAAAAACTAGAGTTTCCATGTAAAAACCTCTCACCTTCGTAAGAGACCGGCTACTCACCTTTCGTCGAAAGAGATTCCTCACGTCACTGACAGGAATCGAACCCAGGTGTTTCCGACTAAATGGCTTTTTCTATACTGACTGATCTACGGAAGTTCTGCGGACTCCGTTAAAATAGCTAATTTCATACGAACAAAGGAAGCTTTTCGTATAATTAAAGAGAAAGTTGTATGGTGAAAGTTTGTAATAAGAATTCTTTTTTTTTCAACATATGATCATCATATATATATATATATATATATATATATATATATATATATATATATATATATATATATATATATATATATATATATATATATATATATATATATATATATATATATAATGATTTATTTTCTATTTTTCATATCGTTGTTCATAAAGAACACTATGATTCGTTGTGCTTCCCTTCCTGCAAATAGCACACGCAGACAGCAGATGAATATAACACATTTAGATTATATTACATGAATTTTGAGATAAACGTCATTGAATTCAACTCATAATTTTTCCTGCGGGAAAACATTCAGATTAAGAAAATATATTTACTCCAATTAAAGTACATGTATAATTAGGTGGTCTTCGGAATTATAAACTAAGTTGTCATTGATATTACTTTTTCTCATTAAAAAACAGTTGTTAAGGTATAGTGCAAGAATATTAGATAATTTTTCATTGGATTGTAAATTAAAATTCCCTCTTGTTGTGTAGATAAAACAGAAAGACGTTTAAAGCAAAGATGAACTGTTTGGAAATTATTAGTTTTTTAGTTTTAAGTAACTATCAATCGTGTCCCGGTTACTAAATAAAAAATATAACATGAGTTCAGTACAATGTTGAATAAAAACGCAATAATTTTTTTTGGACTAGATGAGTGAAGCAAAATTGCTTTTCATATTCCCCGCTATCTGTAAGGGAAATGTATGGATAGGGTAAAATAGAGCTATAATCTTTGATCGTGGCAGGAGGGTAACAGCAATACCCATCAATTAAAACTTCATTGGCTACAGCATTGCCATCCATTATCCTCCTTGGATACCCATTTTAATCGCCTCGTACGTCATGCATAGGCTACAGTGGGCTATTCATATCCCGACCACCACACGAGATAAAAACGCAACAAAATCCGAAAGATATAAATTGTAATATTAACTTATAATGAAGCTGAATGTGTATAAGCTTACTTCAGATTTGTGAAAGAAATTCTAAAAAAATAAGTATTGGGTTTGAAACCTTCAGTAAAATATTAATTACACTATTGCTTCTAATAGAAATTCAAATATTTCAGAAAACGATGTAAATCTATTTTAAAAGGAAATGAGATCACAGCAGTCTGAAACATTAATCTAAAACACAATGTTTGGTGAACTGCTTCATTGCAAACTCTCCTTTAATACAACAATTACAATCAAATTATTCTAATGGAATTTGAAATCATATTTGAAAATTATTATTGAAAAATTCAATGGGTTATTCGCAATGGTTTGACTTTTTCATCAATCCTAACCCCATTTGCCTGATATTGCTTGATATCTAGAATCCAGCAAGCGGGTTGCTGGATTCTAGATTTGCATAACTTTGGAGCATAATTTGATTAATTATCACCGCCTTATAAGAATCTATTCTTGTTGGAGCAAATGCTAACCACGGTTTAAAGAAGAAGCTAAAAGACATACATTCTTTAACCCTACAGATACACGGCGTTGCGAAGTTCACGAGGCTGGGTACCTTCTAGCGATAGTAGTGGAGTAAGCTCACCTACATATATCCAGGTACCTTTCTACTTTATTAAAGAACCATATCCAACACAAGGATTCCATCATAATGAATTTGAAACTATAAAATTTCCATCATACGGTCACACATTCCTGCTCTCTGTGGATCGTTTCTTTGTTCATCTACATCCTTGAACTGTCAGAGCTGATTGTCCATCTGTCCCTACTGCTTTTTCTATAGACTTTAATCTACTCTAATTAAATAGAATGAGCACTTTTGTCGAAGAACTTTTCAATCTCTTCGTGAAAAGTTCCTGTCTCCACCATGTACCTTCTAATGTTCACAAACTTTCATTCAGCTGGAGGTTTATTGAAGGAATCTTAATCACGTAAAAACATACTACCGCCGATTTAAACACTTTTCTTACCTCATCTGTCTCATTCTAATAAGAAATTAAATGAACTTCGGAACTTAAAAGTGAAGCACCGCTATACTTTCTGAAAGTTTTATTCATAAAAATGTTGATAATGGATTCACACTTAATGTATACTGCTGGTCGCCAACAAACGCAGGTCACCTCTGTTTGTCTGCACTGCACCACTTTTCATAAAAACATGTTTTTCCAACTTGCTTTGCTTAGTAGTATTTAGTGTAGGTTTTGTCGTTTGACGTTCCTTTTTTCTGTATTTACCCAAAAGAACCCACAAGGTTTTGAATGGCGAAATCATTATTTAATTTATTTACTGTAGTTATTTTACAACCATTAATACCACGCTGTCTGTAGAAGTCAGATGACTATCCTTCATTCCCTTTCCTCTAAACATGCAGGAACAAAATCATCTGCGGTTTAACATTTGTGCAAGTTTCGCTTCGAACATACACAACAAACTTCTCATTCGAGCTGAATGAAACAATGAAGTCCTCATAGTCCTCATAAGGACTGGCTTAAAGGGGCGAAGCAAGAATGCTTTTCATCTTCCCCGTTATCTGTAGAGGACAGTGTAGGGATAAGGTGTTATTGAGCTATTAAAGCTCTGATCATGGCAGGAGGGTAACAGCAATAGCCGAGCCTCAGTTAGAGCTTCACTGGCTACAGCATTGCCATCCATTACCCTCCAAGGGTATTGGATTGAATGAATCAGTCACCGCATCTCACGGTCGATTGATTTCATTCGAAACAATGAAAGAAAAAAAAGCTGAAATATGTATTTGTTTTCTTTCTGCAACTGAGTGGTGTGTCCTTATCTGTTTTGTCTCATTTGATTAGAGGAAAGAAATATAAACTGCAATGAAATGGATATTTGTACTCTAGTTGGAGTGTTATCAGTTTTTTATTTTATATTTTTTTTTTCTTCAAGTCCGTGTTTAGTTACACTCCAAGAAGCCAATAATAACACTTTGAAGGTTAGGTTTTACTTCCGACTGGATCTTTTAACTGGATTTCTGAATCCTGTAGTTCACATTTTAAGATTCATGACTTATCTTTGAAATATTTCTAAGTCACCGTTTTGTGAATTAAAGTTGTGATTGTTTTATTATGGAATATCTCACTTCGTTATGATTTCATATCTCATTTATAACTTCGCTCTATGTTTTTATTTGCAGTATTGCCATAGCCTTACAACATAATTGATAACCGAAATGACGTTTAGAATCTTCTGTGTCGATGGCTTGCTTTATATTGTTGGGAACAATGTTACATTTGTAATTTTCCACCGCATTCTCTCTCTCTCTCTCTCTCTCTCTCTCTCTCTGTCCAATTTTTGGATTTTGTAGCACGTATGGTAATTTATATATATTCAGTTTGACAGCAGGTTTAGTGCCAGTTTCTTTCATAATGTCATTCGTATAGATGATGTTATAATAGTGAAAACAGTATGTAACCGTTTGTGTTACGCCTAAATTATATACAACCATTCAAATATCTTCCAGTAAATTTCCTTCCTTTTCAGAAGCAGACAAACAACCTTAGATACTGATTTTGTATTGATTTGCATAAGGTTCCATATGCCTAATATAATTTTGAAAACGTTTATTGGACTCCTGCCGTATCCTTCTTTTCTACAATTACGAAACTTAATTAGAGATCCTTGATAATTTCCCTTGAATTTATTAACTATTTTTCCTAAAGTGGAAATCTAATCCTTACAGTCTATAAACACGTTTTAATCCCAAATAACCAGAACTAGACTTGTTCATATCCAAGTTAATGTTTGTAAAATTTTCCCAGCTTCTACTTAATTCTGCTTTCATAAATCTTACGTAATGCTAAGTTCAAAAAATCATCTATAATTTTTAAAACCCGTTTTATTTAATTTTCACTCCCAAAATCTACAACAGCTTTTCCACAATTCGACGTTCTGTTCCTTTTTCTTTCTATAAAAATGAAATTGGCAAATAGATAAGTACCGCGTCATTATTCTTTACTGATTTCCCCATTCAGTCGTTTCCGACCATAGGTGACTTGATACTTTGTGGGCAATGCCTACAAGGTATTCCTGGTGAGATTTTTTTCCAGGTAGTTCATAATTGCTTTCCCGGACCCCCCCCCCCCCCAAATTTTTTTATTCGGCTCGGGACCGGCGTATGGCCTATACGTATTCATGACTGCAATCCATGACTGCAACCCACGTTGTCTGTTTTGGGGGAAACAAACCCTACAACACCGTATGAGACCCAGTAACTCACCATTAGTCATAACGGTTCCTCACATTCATATTCAGCTAATTAGAATTTATATTTTATAGTATATTGTAGGAGTAGAATTTAATAATATGCCCAATATTTTCACATGTTGGAAAAATAATTGAACCAAAAAAAAAAAAAATTACTTATTTATTTCGAGTAACTCAATACATCATTTTACAATTGGTATACATTAACAATTTATGCGCTTTGCCTTCCAGGGTACATCTTTGGATATCTTCTGATAAAAAATGTTTTCCTGTAAATCGACGTTGATATCCAATAACAATTGAAGTATCCAATTGTTATTGGACACATCCAATTTAATTTTTTAATTTTTTTAAAACTCAATTTTTTTTCACATTCAAAACGATAATGATTTGCTGATTTTTGCTTTATAAAAGTTATATAAAATATCAAATATTGTAATTGCTAGAAATAACTTAATCTGATAATTCAATTAAAAAAGTTCCGTGTAAAAAATAATAAATATTTATTAATTTAAAATATACCACCTTAAAAAATGAATCTAGTCTTCGCTATTTTTTTATTGTAGGACATCCTGTGCGGATCAATTCTAGAAATATTTAAAATACTGCCAATGTTAGAAAACAAACGAAACTCGTATTAAAATTTATACCCGAAGGGATTCTTTTTGGCATAATTAAGATGGTAAAATGTAATATATCACAGGACTATCCATATTTTCTAACCAAATAAAATACATCCAATAGTTTAATAATAATTTCCGTATACGGACTGAAGGACCAATAAAATCTAGTAGATGTTTGTAAGTATTTTGTTAGACGTCCTTAATATGACAGTATATTGAATTGTTCTAATAATGGCACAGATAAATTAATAAATATACTCTACAGAAACATATGTTTTATGATAATCACATATAATTGTCTTAGCACGGTTATTTAATTAAAATGTAATAAAACACAGATTTAACATATTTATAAATTGATACTGCTTCAATAGAGATTTCTAATGCGTACTATTGCTGTCATGTTTTGTTCCAAAGTCTGCGCAGTTGTGTTCACTTGCTTGAAACTGGATTAATACCACGATGTAGGTGAGAATAGCACCGAACATCTAAAAAAACAAAAAACAAAAAAAAGAACTATATTACTTAAGCATGGGATAACCGTTTACTTTATAACTGCATATCAAAATATGCTGCTTAATAACTAATCTAATTCACTATCCACTTTAACAATAATTAAGGTAGATAGAACATCGTTAACATGTTTTTGGAATTCATTACTTACTATCAGGGGAATGTATCACAATCAGTTCATGAAGAATTTATATCCTTCTGTATTTATTACAAAGAAATTCGGAATGGCATACATCTCAATTTTTGGAATAGAATGAATATCATAAAGTAAATAATTAAGGCATTTCTGCTAATTATTCTCTTATGTTGGCAAATAATCATCAAAGTTACGTTAAAAAACGTAGCAACTGATTTTAAAAGAAGAACAAAATGTGTTATGATAATCAGTAAAGATCAATTAATAATAACACAAAAGAAAGACAATTAAGATATCTTTACAACCCATTATTGTATTAATTTGCAGAAAGCTATTATTTAAAAGAAAAAGTTTTAAAACACGAAATATATTATGTTATGAAGTGAGAGAATTGTGATTGCTTTGCATGCGTTTTTCATAGCAACAGGTGTTCGTTTATGTTATTCGCGCATGTATCATGTACACCTCAAATTATAATTCCCTCTATGCATTCAACAGATGAAAATATAAATAAATAAATAAATACTGACTGTCCTTGGCTCTTTATATCTGATAAAGGAACCACATAATTGCAGTGCTACTGTATGCATAATTCCAGAAGTGTATTCGGGGCCATATACATATTAAATTAATTTTATTTTTCAACGATAGCGTGTATATAATTTTCGCTAATATTAACAGACTTGTGGGTAATGAAACACGTATTTTTATGTTTAATCACGTGACGGTTTTCTGATGCATTCAAATTACTGTCACGCGGTGAATAAGAATTAAAATTATTAACACAGGATTGCAAGTCGCTGTACGAAGTTATGAAGACATGCAAGAAACTCATACTTACACCCAATAAGAAGGAACGATTCACTTTGAAAAACCCTGATCCAGTCAAAGAAGGTTGACAGTTGGCACACGCCATTCGGAATGCAGAAACCTGTGAAAGATTTATTATTGGTATCAATTTTTACAAATAATTCATTTTACTGAAGAACTTCCACACACAACATCCTGAAATTGTTCCGCAAATTATTCCAACCTCCGGGAAAAGGTAAATAGTGCCCCCGTGTGACATTGTCGAGGAAAGTGCTTATAGTTGTTTTCCTCTCGTTCTTTTTTAAATTATTTCTTACTTTTTCTAAGACAACACTCGAATATTGATATAATACTTTTAATTTACTAATGTAGAAATTTATTTCAGGCAATGATTTTCACTCTTTGGGAAAACGAAGATGTCGAATAGGATCTTATGAAGTTAAGCAGCTCCCATTACCATGATTTAGTTTGGTTTGTTGAAATTGCGAAAGCACAAATAGATCTCCGAGTCCATTTGTTGTATGATAATTACAGGTTAATTTGTGGCGAGTTTCATTTTTACTTGTTTTTTTCGATGAAAAAAGAGTCGAATTTCTTGAACATGAAAAACCTGCAATTACCACACGAGCACAGAAAACCTCTTTCATTGAAAAAGCTGAAAAATGTTCTGTTCATGCAGAATATTATTAAGGATAATATCTATCAGGAAGAATTATTCTTTGTCAGATATGAAACAGATTGACGTTTAAAACATCGTACGTTACCCCTTCCTATTAATAAACAAATATATATCCGGGATCAAGTATTTCAAATTAAAGTCGAACGGACTAAGCATAAGTTCTTTTCTTCATATTTATAAATTTAGGGACACAAAAACACACGTGTTGAACAGATTATTTTATTGATTACTAATAAAATAAAACTTGACATTTCAACGCCTGTATCGAGATCATCATCGGAAGGATACAAGTGCATAAGGAACCAAGCTACATGATCTAGCCTTTGTATACCGGTAAACTAAATCTACGTAGTTGATTAATCCTTTTTCCTAGCCTGACCTCTAGTGATAAAAAAATAAAATAAAATAAATAAATAAATAAATAAAAAACAAAATAATAATAATAAATAAATAAATAAGTAAACAAAATGTATATATATATATATAATTAAATAAAAAAATATAAATACAACTACTATAAACTGCTAAAGTCCTCATGTATTATTATTCTTCTGGATTTACAGTTCTAAGTGTTATAATATGATTTCTTTCAGTTGCTATTGAATGTTACAAACACTTCACCGGGTTATCTTCTTGTAGTGGGATTTTTCTATGGCTAGTTTTGGTTGTTATACAGGTTGTAAATGGGTCCTCCACATTCTTGAAATGGTTAGGCCATCATTTTTGTTGAGATTTGGGTTGTGTTTGAGCATTTCACATGACTCTTTAAATTTTCTCTCAAACCCCAGGTTTTGGTGCGGTGTAGGGACTTGGTATTTTTCCAATCAATTCTGTGGTATATGTTTGGAGTGCGTGGTCAGAAAGGCCGGTTTTCCCAAAATGGAGGTATTTAATGTCGTTTGTGTTCGTCTTGTCTGATTGGGATAGTTCGCCCTGTTTCCCCTATGTATGGCATGTTACATGTGCATTGTATTTTGTATACCCCTGGGTGAGCTAGGTGTTGAAGAGGATCTTTAGGAGAACTGAGTAGGTGTCTTAACTTGTTTGGGGATTTAAAGGTGGTTTTAATGTTGTATTTGCGTAGTGTTCTGTCTAATTTTTCAGAAATGCCTCTAACATAAGGAATGGCAATAGCATTCCTGAAATCTTTTTTGTTCTTACAGGTATCTTTATGGAGGATCTTGTGAATAGTTTTTTTACTGTATCCATTTTTTATAAATGTTTGGTTGATGATCTTGTATTCCTGGTTTAGAGCTTGTTCATTAGAACAAATTGTTAGAGCTCTGTGTTTAAGGGTGCTTATGACACCTAGTTTTTGAGTTGGGGGATGGTATGAATTTTTGTGTATGTATTGGCCTGTGTGTGTAGGTTTGCGGTAAACTGAGAAGGAGAGACAGCCAGAGGGAAGACGTGTGACAAGTCTGTCTAGGAAAGGAAGAGAGTTGTTTTTTTCCATTTCAATGGTGAATTGTATACGTTTGTCTTGTTTGTTTAAGTGGCTAAGGAATGTATTTAGAGCTTCGCGGCCGTGGGGCCAAATGGAGAAAATATCGTCGACGTATCTGAGCCAAATGTTGGGCTTTAGACATGCTGTCTTTAGATCACGTTGCTCAAAGTCTTCCATATAAAAGTTAGCTATTGGTGGGCGGAAAGTGGTGAGTCCATGGCTGTACCTTCTTTTTGAAGGTAAAAATTCTTTTGCTACACGAAATATCCGGAGCGAAGTACGTGGGCAAAGAGGGCCGTGATGTCGTGTGGAAATATGTTCTGTAGGAGCAAGATAGTGTCATTGATTGGGACATTGGTGAAAATGGAAGTTATGTCAAAGCTGACTAATAAATCTTGGTCGTTGAGTGTAATTTTTAATTTTATTAATGAAATGTTGTGTATTTTTTATGTAGGAAGGGGACTGACCTACTAATTCCTTGAGTGTGGCCGCTAATTTTTTGGCTAAGTGATAATTTGGCTGTGAATTCCTTCAACAATCGGACGTAGCGGCGTGCCTGGTTTGTGTATATTTTGCAGGCCATAAATTCTGGGAGCACGGGCGTATAATGAGGTATTAATTTGTTTGTTGTTTCTTCGGACCATGTGTGGACGGATTTGATTAATTCAGTTGTTTTCTTTTTGTTACGTTTTGTGGGGTTGTAGTTTACCATTTGGTAGGTGTTGTGGTCCGATATCAAATTGTTCATTTTTTCAATGTATGTTGTACGGTCTAAAAGGACAGTGACATAGCCTTTATTTGCTTTCGTGATTATAATGTCTTGGTTATTTTTTAAGGATTTGAGGGCTAGAATTTCGGTTTTGTTTTAGTTGGTGCTTAGTGTTTTTGTTTAAATTTAGTATACACGATGTTTCCAATCGTATTTTATTTCCATTCGTAAAAGAAAGAATAAGTTTTTTTCTTTAAAAAGTACTTGTATCATAAGCGATTTCTTCAATTAACACGAAAAATACAACATATATAACAAAGCCCACACTTCTGCCTGAAATTTATAGGCCTTCATTAGTTGCGATGCTAGTTAAATAGAAGGTAAAGCGCGAACAATGGATTGCTTTTAAAAAGGTAAGAGCCGAGTTACGTTACACATAAAAGAATCTTATGGTATGACAGCGTGAATATTGCGTTATGAATTATTTATTAATTATTCATTAGCAATAGTAAAGAAACTTTAGTGATGTGTGATTAGAATAGGACTTTCCCATATCTCAGATAAAGAGAGAAAGTCGTTCCATTTAAGTTTGAACAGAGAAGAAATGCGTCGAAGCTTTCTCTGAAAAACGTCTCATTGCAAATACAAGAATAGACTTCTTGTATTATTTTTTTCTGCTGAGAGTCGTTTGTCCAAAATAAGAACGATGACGGTCACAAGTAACTTGTTAGACAGACGGACAGCCCGAGGAGTCTGTTTAGAAGACGGGAACAATGCTGATAATTTGTGAATAGGAAGAAAAGTATACACTAAATTGTATTTCTTAAGAATTCTGGAAATGGGTTCTGAGATGCTGGAAATGTAAAGGATTGGAACTCAAGGTCCTGTTTCTTTGTCATTTCAGCAAGGTATATAGAAATAAACAAGCCCTTGTGTGTCCTTTCTGAGAAGCCATTACTTGCACAGAAGGTTTGATGTTTAAGAGTTCATGTAACAGTTGAAGTGTAATAACAAATAGTGTCAGCAAGTCTTAATAATGACTGATGGTCAATGTAGTGTCCAGTTAAAGTTCGCTTTCTATAAATGGAAATAATTAAATAATCTGATGGTGAGCGGAGGAGTAGGTCATCTATAAACGGATTATTTATATTAGTGCATTATCTAATTTATTGTCATTTTCGTTTATGAAAGTGAATTTAATTCGTTGGTGTACGAGTATGTTGTTTATTTGGTTAAAAATAATTAATAACTCAATGTTCTCTCAGTTGTATACTATTGCATGCTTTTGTGTATAAAAGAACGCAATAGTATATAACTGAGTTATGTATAACATCACGCGGCTGTTAGTTCTTTTTTAAATCAATCCATAGTTCACGTTCTTCCTTGTATGTAACTATCTTCGTTACTGATGATCGTCTGTGCTATTTAGTCTGAATAATATGGTTTTAATTAAATAAATATAATTAGTTAATACCTTGTTTTGTGTTCCACATAACATATTCTCCTGCACAGAGCACCTTTTCACATGGAATTACATGTGAGACTGATACTGATAAATCAATTGATTGTAATATAGAAATATTCCTTTGAATAAGCTAGTATTACTTCCGATGTATTATGCAAAAGAAACATGATGAGAAGAAATTCGTATGTAAAAAAAAGGAGTGCAAAGTGTTGTGGTCAATGTTGCTAATTTATGATTTTTATGGTAGTTTTAGCCAACATATTGCACGACTCTAATAATAATAATAAGTTTAGTGCTGGGAATTGGAAAGATAATCGTTTATGTGTCATTAAGAAATTCTTATAAAATCATTTGGAATTACAACCGAAAGAACCAATACTATGAAGGAAGTGTATAATGTCTGATAATGAATGTTTTCTTCTGGCCTCTTTATATCTATGCGCAATAAACCTCCCGAGTTTACGGGAATAAAAACCAACCCTACACAGTTTCAGACTTTGTCACTCAGCGTCCATGGAAAACCCCCGATATAAAAGTGTTTTACATCGGGGAAGAGATTCAAACACTGAATTCTCCATTAAAATGCAATCCAATGTTCAATCGTCTTGTTCTTCTGTATGGTTTTCTATGCTAAAATTTTGCTTTGGATAGAAAATTAAATTGTTTATGTTAATCCAATGCAATTATAAATCTAAATGGAATATAATGGTTTACAAACCTGTTCGCAGTCAGCAGCTGTTAGAGGTTGAAGATTCATTTCTGCAAGCCTCTGTTGAAGTTCCTTAACCTGAAAACAGAATTTTACAAAAGAAGGTTAAAAAAAGCGAATCTTGTCGCCGATTTTATTTTATTATTTATTTGTTATTTTATTATGAACATTTTAACTTTAAAAGGAAAGAAAATCTAGATATCGTTCATGCAAGAAAAATTTAAAGCCATGAAAGGGAATTGTTCATGCTCTTCGATAAGAAGTATTTCAACTAATAATGAGTAACAGAAATTCTTGCCAATCTATTCCATCACTAAATAAATGTTTCCCGTGAGACTTTCCTTGAGATTGCTTACGCTTAATTCTGCTGCTAGCACATGTTGCTGTCTGTTGCGTGTCGGAAATTATATACTAGATGCCCAGTGAGCTGATCTTAAGAATTACTAAAACCACATTTTAAATATTTTTAGCTGTTAATTAAATTCCAGTGTTAATTAATTAACTTAAAGTTTCTGTAACCACACATAGGAATAAAAATTAAGAATTCCATTTTTGGACAGATTGTATTCAACAAACAATCAAGCCTTGGTTCTCAAAAAAGTGTTTCGACTCCATCCTTCCACTCTGCGTACACTGCAGATCATAAACATTTTAAAATAATCATCATCAAATCCACGTCAGACTTTGAAAGGGCCAAATGCCGTAAATTCGCCTCCTGCCCAAATAGCAGTCGAGCGTTTTGGTCCCTTGCCAACGTCATTGGACGCAACTTCTGTCCACCCAGGTTTCATCGCTCTCAGAAGCGAATGATACTGTAGTTACCTCACCTAAAGACAATGGCAAATTAATAATTTTACTCTTTTCTTCAAATTCCTGCATCGATGATCTGGGCAAAACGTTTTCCACCTGGAAAGAACGATCCCTTCATGTCGTCCATAGTCTTCCAACAAAAAGAGATCCGAAGAATTCTTAATAAATTAAACAAAAACGAGGCATCTGGTCCTTATGGTATTCCACCTATTGTTTTAAAAAATCATAGCCCAGAAATAACACCTATACTCTATCGCCTCTGCAATCTATTCAATTGAACTGGCATCTACCATACAACGTGGAAGCAGATACACATCCATCCTAAAGAAAGGTGATAAAAGTCAATCAACTAACTACTGTCCAATTGATGTCTCACTTCGGTTCTCTCTCAAATTATATAGAATGTGATCAACAACAGACTATCGACCCACATACATTATACCAACTAATCAGTGACCAGCAGTTTGAATTCCGCCAATCGCAAACTACAGCTGACCTTCTTGCTTTAACCTCCCACCTCTGGACTGAAGCCATGGAGAAATTTGAAGAAACTTACATTTCAAAGGCATTTGATCGGTTTTAGCACAGGGTCTATTTAACTAATTGCTATCCTGTGGTTTGCCCTTGCTCACTCTGCAAGTGGATCGCGAACTTTCTCACTGGTCGCTCAATACGTGTCATGGTGAACAGTTTATTTTGCTGACGACAGTACACACCATTCCTACTTTTCATTTGACAAACCTTGTAGTGATCAAGTATTAGATTCCTCAAGATCTACCATGACCAGCCACTTGAAATCAATGCCACAAAAGACAGTCCTGTCTGATCTCTCGCGAGAAAGAGCTGACATCCCTCAGCCCTTACCTTCAGTAATACTGAGATATCGAAACACTATCACATTTCTCTACTCGAACCGAACTTCGAATAGTTTTTAATTTTTTTTATTATTTATTTAGTTGTTTTTAACAAGAAAAAGTCCAAAGAAGACAGTTTAAATATCATTCCGATAAGTTATATTCTGGTGTAATTTGTGATGAGTACTGTGCAACCGCAGAAGAGAGCGCTGGCAGTCTGCCAAGAAGAGTTAATTCATGTTAAAGGGGAGAAAAGATTCAATCGATGTACGAATTCGTCGCTAACACGCAAAATCACGTGCTTCATAGATAAAATTTTCCAACTGTTGCACAAGCAAAATACGTACGACTTTAAAAACTAGAATTTGCATAAAAGAAAAGCTAATTTTCAGACGTGTAATAATAAACACTCATCCCACGAAAAACGCAATGATTATCCTATTATCGGAATGGATTCACATTCTTCTGCCCATGCGCAGAAGTGTCTAGGGGTCTCACATCTGTGATCGAACAGTATGTAATTTGTAAATAATTTTTAAAAATTAAAGAAACTATTACTTTTAATATTAAATAATATAATAGAGAGAGAACAAGAAGGAATACTCACTGTTCTATTAAGTATAACTAGTATAAACACAAAAACAACAACGAAATCGAATGTCTCACTTACCTCTTTTACAGCATTTTCTATTGCGATCGCTGGCAGAATCATTTCTATTAACGTAATGGAAACATTAAACAGATACACCACCATCACAAGAGTGTTTCGATTTGCACTGATGACTTCTTCATATGCCAGAGGTAACGAGACACAGCATCCTACACTTTGTGCTCCGTAAAAAACGAATATCATTGGTGAGAAAATCAAATCGAGTCGATTCACAAGAGAGTAGCAAGCCATGTAATGCAAACGTAGTGTTTGCATCTGTGGGCAGAAATCGTTAAGAGAAAATGCTCGGTTCTGTAAGTGGATCAAAGAAGAGACCACTGAGTTAAAACAGAAACGAATGAAAATCGCAAACATCGTCATCCATATTGGGATAACGATTTTCGGAATGATGATTGAACAGAAAAATATTAAAGTGCGTATAAAATGCATCAAAACATCACTGCTGTTAGAGAAAGAATAAACAATATCGAAATATACATAAAGGGACAAGTATGTTACAATATAAACAATTACGATTACCATTGAAATGATTTTAAAAACCTTCATAGAACGCCGATATTCCTTTGTGAACTCCATTTCGTGTTCTATGCGACAACAGTCTTTGATTAACTGTGCAAAATTGGAACCGTGAAAATAGAAACTGAGTCTGCAGATAACTGCATTTATCATCAAAGATGAGTACAACATGATTTTTGGAAGGGTATCAATACCAAGAAAATTCGTTTTAACAAAATGCTGTACTGTGAGGCGATATAACGGATATACTATGGACAAGAATACCCAGCATACCATATATCCTGCTAAGAAGCCACATTTTTTGAAATGTAAGTAATGCACTTCGTTAGATCTGAGACCACGAGCTACATAGACTCCAAAGATAACGTTCGTGAGAGAAATTGCACGAAATGCATCGAAAAACGGAGAAGAAGAAATATTCGAATGTATTTTTCCAGATGCAATGCGAATATCTCGCCTAAAATTGCTCATTGAAAACATCGTGTGCTGGTACCGAGTGTTCGCAACCGTAGAATATGACGGTTGCAAGAACGACTGCTGAACAGATCCAGAGAGCGGAGCTGTATACTTTGACACACCCTTCATTTAAAGTAAGGCATCAATAAGACTCCCACAACGACGACATTTTTAATAAAATGAAATGAAAATCCATACAATAAAACTTGTTTCCCTCTCTCTCTCTCTCTCTCTCTCTCTCTCTCTCTCTTTTGTACGGATAGTTTTATATCATCACAGTAGCAAAGTGAGTCATCCTTTGTATAGAATTCTTTACACTGAGGGAAGAGTTTATTAAATTTTCAAAGGCAAAGGCCAAGATCCCGATCTATATGCTTTACTCTCATTACTGACAGTTGGGACGTGTGCATTAACTG
This sequence comes from Typopeltis vanoorti, assembly GCF_054136105.1. Lineage (NCBI taxonomy): Eukaryota > Metazoa > Arthropoda > Arachnida > Uropygi > Thelyphonidae > Typopeltis > Typopeltis vanoorti. Next base: position 136,998,464 of record NC_143554.1, on the reverse strand, counting down.
GCGACAAACCTGCAATACCACCGTTGTTATCCGACGTACTCGTAAATATATAACGTCGTGGGTCTCTAAATATGTTTGGCAGGACCTTGACGGGCGTCTCTCACACCTAATGCATGAGCCATCTCAAACCATCTTTTCAGAAAACTTCAAACGGGTTTCCAGCAAATACAAATAGAACTGTTAATGAAACGAATTTCACAGGTTTCAGATGGCTCATTCATTTTTTCTACAAACAACAGATCGCCATGTACTTCTCAAACTGAGAACAGTAAAAGGTGCGTTTGAGAGAAACTGCAAATTTAATTTTTAAAAATGTACAAAATAATCTAATTGAAGGCACGCCAGCCTTCATTTAAATATTTTAGTCTCATATAACAATCTCAAAGAGACCAGAAATGCTGGATTTTCACTTTTTAATCGTGGAAAAAAAATCGATAGGCCAAATTTTAATTCTAATAATCAGCAAGGCCTTATCCTTCTTCTTCTGCTGATTCTTGGATTTACTGTTAATAGAAAATTCTTGTAGTGCCTCTGTTTTTAAATATCATCCCTCCACCTTTTTCTTGGTCGATTTCTTTTACACGTTTTTATCAAGTTCTTTACTGTTTTGCACATCTGTTATCCTGATTTCTTTATATATGTTTGTTTCATTCTTCCTTGTGTTTTCAGATCTAATCCTTTATTGGCTATATTTTATAATTTTCTCTGATTTATGAATTTCGCATTTTCTTTACTATTGTTTTATTTAACATTTTTCGTTGCAACAAAAAAACTAGGGATGATTTCATATCACGTTTGGCCTTCATTAATTCATCACAACACACTTGTACCCACCAGGGCATATACCAACCCAAGAAGCAGCAGCCAGAGTTACAACGAAAGCATGCTTTCCATTTTTTAATCATCATGTCCAAATATTTTCGCATATTTGCTCAGTTTCTAAGGCGATGAACAATAAAACGATGACAAGCAATTTACTGACGTATAAATACTGCAGCATAAATACAATATTTCTTTATTCTTTACGTATGATAAGAGTTTTTAACTGTTATTACTTGTTTTTTAGTTTATTTACGTAATTAACTTGATGATGTGAAACAAATGCATTTTGAGGAAACTAGTTGATAAAATAAAAAAAGTTTCTTATTTTATGTGATATGTTTTGAGGAAACAAACCGGAAAACATATAATACCTAGAGTGCCCTGACTCCACAAATGAGTGCACAATAATATCAATAATATATATCCATGGATATTACACATCCATGGAAAAACCACATCAATGGGAACTGGATCCTGAAGAAAAGTAATAAATATATCCAGAAATCAGTTAATTTCTGTACGAAGTAATGAAGCATAACAAAAACAACGTTACTGGCTAGATGGGTGAAATATATGCTTTGCATATCTCATTTGTCTGAGTTAGGAAATTTGTGAATGGGACGGTTTTGAACTTCTTTACCCTCGAACTTCAGGGTCAGTGTGGTTAGCTGTGTTCAGCTTGGAGTAGAACTTACATCGATCCTTTGTGCTTGCAGTAGACCGTTTCATTTTTGTTGGAGGCTTGTTTGTTTAGTGGATTTGGGTGCATGCTTGCCTTGGTGAAGTCATTTTCAGCTAGATCATGAAGAATGGAGGAGATGTGTGGAGTTCTGTTCTCTCGATGGATCTGGACGTTTCTAATGAACCATGGGGCGTCTAGAATCATCCGCAGACACTTGTTTTGCATTCTCTTCAGTTTTAGATTATTTGATTGTGAGTTACTCCATACTGGTGATATGTTAGTAATTACAGGACGCATCACCATCAGGTATAATAGTAACTTGTTTTGTATGTCTAGTTTACTGCTGCGGTTGATAATTTGCTAAACTTAAGCTTGGATGCCTTGGAACTAATGAGTTTGATGTGACTGATAAATCAGAGTTTCTTGTCTAGTTGTTCTCCGAGATATTTGGTTTCCGTCTTCCATGGAATCTATTCTCCAAACAGCTAGATATCATCTTTGATGGGACTTTCCTTCTGGAAAATAATATGGCTGAACTTTTATGGGGATTTACTTGTATTATCCAATCCGAGAACCATTTCTCCGGTGAAGAGATACTGTCCTGGAATCGCCGAATTCTCTAACGGGGGCTGAGAGATCTTGCTAGTATAACCGTTTCATCTGAATATAGGATGAAGTACAGTATAAAGTTTTTATTATTTCACATTAGAGTAGATTACTTAAGTTATTAAAACGTGTATTAATTTATTGTCAAAATACTTTCTAAAACTGGGATATTCATAAATATTTTTATTTCAGTGAATTTTAAACTAAAATTTTCAAGATGTTATATTATCAATTAACGTTTCATATTTTCAAGTATTAGAAAACAACAAAATTTGCGAATGAATAATAGTTAGAAAGTCACTTCAAAAGCATAATTTGCGCAGTTGCAAAAGCGTTGAACAACAAACCGACAAGCAATTTTACTAACGTTTGCAGGATGATATAACGAAAAGTTTTCGCAAACGCGTTCAAAGCATAAATACAATACTTCTTTATTCTTTACGTATCATAATAGCACCCTGAGCAGCACGGTTATAAAATTGTGGAACTATAGCACTTATTAACAAACGAGCTAGCGAGACTTGGAAAACACATTATATATAGTGTGTGTTTTCAAGTCTCAAATAAACATATATATATATATATTTTTTTTTTCAGAATTCATATTTACTCGGTTGGAATATTATTAAGAAGCTTTAATGACTGATACCGAGAGATAAAAAGATAACATGGTATATTTGAAAAGATACTACTAGTTTACGAGTTTCGTTGAATTAATCAACATCTTCGGGTATCCCAATCAAAGAAATATATAAAGAATTACAGAGACTTAAAATTATAATAACAAAACAAGTACAAAAGACAGTAGAGTGTTTGAAGACAAAATGCGAGCTTGAGTTCCATACAAACGTATACTACACGCTGTCCCGGGTGCGCCAGTACTGAACAGAATCTTGGGGAGACCATACAGTCGAGGGATCAAGGGATGAAGTGACCTAAGAGAAAGCCGAATGTTTCTTTGTAACTCCAAGGTGGTTTTTAATAAATTATTAGTTCTATTGTGTAGTATTCAATCGTAGGGTCACTATTAATTTCTGAGTAAGTATCATTGTTTAAAAGTTCCAAGATTTTATTATGGTAATCAGACTTGTCTAAGTTGACAGTCGCATTCCCTTTGTCAGCCGGAAGAATAACGATGTTATTATTATCTTTTAAGGAATTGATAGCTGCTCTTTCATAATAAGTGATGATGCCTGGTGGTGGTCTAGCTTTATTTATGGTGAAAATTGCTTCCATACTGAGGAGGTTATCTTCTTTGTTTGGTAATAAAGAAGCTGCCTTTTCTATCTTTGTTAAGAGATGTTCTCTAGGGATGGATGTAGGAGCAGTGACAAAGTTGAGACCTTTAGCAAGTATGCTTTCTTCTGCCAAAGATAATTGATGGGAAGACTTGTTGATAACAACTTGTTTTAAATAGGTAGAATCAAAATGAGAAGTTTTGCTATCCTCTATATATTTAAGATAATCATATTTTCTAATGAGGTTGATTTTATTTAAATTCTCTGTTTTAGAAGCTTTAAGAGTGCTAATTTCTTTTAAATAGTTTCCAAGAGGAACTGTCTAGAGTATGAAATAAACGTGTTTCATGATAGGTCTTCTTAGAGAAATAAGCAAAAAACAAATTTTGGTATCACAAATGCGTTCCGATAAAAGATCCAGATTTGCTCTCCTGTAAATCCTTTCAGCTCTAGCGGTTTTTATCGATTCTTTAAAATTAAGGAAGCGTGAAATAATAGAATTGCACTTACATCTTTTGAGAAATACAAGTCTGTTGATGTATAATCTAATCGCTCTGAGATTCTTCTGATCAGTAAATTTAATTCCTCGTCATCAGGAAATTAGATATTTTCAGAATTCATTTTTACTCGGTTGGAATATTATTAAAAAGCTTTCATGACTGATACGGAGAGATAAAAAGATGACATGGTATATTTGAAAAGATACTACTAGTTTACTAGTTTCGTTGAATAGATCAACATCCTCAGGTATCACAATCAAAGAAATATATAAAGAATTACAAAGACTTCAAATTGTAATAACAGAACAAGTACAAAAAGACAGTAACACGTTTGAAAACAAAATGCGAGCTTGAGTTCCAAACAAACGTATACTACGCGCTGTCGCGAGTGCGCCAACTATTGAACAGAGGCAACGTGTGCCTCAGAGAGATTGAAACTTAGACTCTTGTTGATATGAGAAAAATCTAGAGAAATTTCTCTAGATTCGACAGTCTTTCTCTCCAGTTCATCATAGTACACATGGATGTTAGAAGTTTGAGTCCAGTTTACAGTGTGTTGGCGGCCTTCGTCTGAGTTAACTGAAAAGAGAACGTGGCTAGAGAGAGCGCTTGCTCTAGTCCTGTTATAGGAGATATCTCTACGGTTTATATTAACCATTATTAATAATGGATAATTTAATGGTTAATATTAACCATTATTAATAATGGTTTCTCTCCTAAGGAAATTGACAGATTTCTTTCCCCAATCACTCAACTACTTCTGAAGATCCTTTTTCCCCCAGCGCTTTCATCTCTTTGCCTTACATCAGCTCTCTTTCACCAAAACTGGCAAAATTTCTCAAGAAGTTTAACTTCAGAACTTGCTTCACTACGTTCCTAAAACTTCGTTTAAAACTTAGTAAACCTAAACAGAAACATCTTGTAACTCAGTTTCCAGGAGTGTACAAGATTTTATGTGATTGTGGAAAGCGATACTATGGCCAGACTGCGAAATCCATCCCTCTACGTTTGGAAGAACACCGTAGCGATGCCTTCTATAACAAGAATAGAGCGCTGGCTCTAGTCGTGTTATAGTTAATTATAGTTATATTAAAATGAATTTTCTTGTAACAGATGGAAATATATTTAATTAAATTTTACGATCCATTATACCAACTAATGTACTGATTAGCGGAAATATACTACTTTTATGCTTCAGAAGTAACCGATTTTCTTACCTCGGCAAGAACTGCTTCCAACTGGATCGCTGAAAACGTCATTTTCAAGACTGACGTTAAAATTAAAATCAAATAAATCACTGCATTTAAAAAAAGAATTGTTCTTTTTTTCAATTCCAGAGATGCGAACATTAGTGAATTGCAACACATTGTTCGTTCATTTGCATAGACAAACTGTATCAGTGGAGAAAGAATCAACTTAGCTTCGTTCATCAGATAGTAGAAGGTCATGAAACGAAAGCGAAGTGTTTATAGATGTCGACCTCAATCGGTAACATTTGAAACTTCACTTTATAGGACAGACAAGGCAGACGTATTTAAGCGAAAACAGAAACGAAAGAAAATAGAGAAAATCACCATCCACGTAGATATCGCAATTTCAGGAACAAAAATCGAATAGTAAATTATTTCAGAGGCAAAAGTAATAACAAGGGGATGAAATATTTCCGAACTATAGCGACTAATAAAGAAAGTCAACGGAACACTAAAGAAGATAACAGCTAAACCAACCACAGTTATTACTGAAACGACCTTAACAACCTTTAGAGAAAGATGGCATCCTTCAGCAAACTCCACTTGCTATTCTAATACAGAACAGTCTTTGATTAATTTGACGAAGCGTGAACCACATAAATACAAAATAAATATACACACAACTGAAGGTGCTACTGGAAAACGAATTTAGCACTGATCGCCAGAAGACGATCAGTGGTAAAGTGTTAATATCCACAAAATTATTTTTGAGAAACGAGTCTTGGATGATAGAGATCGGAATGTGAAGGATACAATGAGCCCTAGGACCGAATAGGTCATCATCAAACTACACTTCTTGAAATTAAATCTATTTGCTTCTTTGTCTGTCAAATCACAATATAAAGATTTCCAAAATACAAGATGTACTCTCGATTTTGTGCGAAAGGTGTTGAGAAACGCGTTATTTTTATCAGTTCTAACTTTATGTCACCTTATAGTAGTCACATTTGAGAGTAGTGGCACTCTGCTGAGACCCAGCTCGAATGAATACCTTTCCTTCAACATAATTTCTCCTCACCATTTTGGTGAGGAGAAATTATGTTGAAGGAAAGGCTTGTTGAAAATAAACCGCCTGGAAGGTTCTGAAAACCGATCTAAAAGGTTTTCGGCCTAACTATGTAAAACGAATGTATAATTTCAGAATAATTTTGATTTTTCAACATAATCTCTCTTAAAACTAATACACTTATTCCAGCACCATTATCCCGTCCCTGTAGTGGTTCTCAGTAAGATCTGCAAAATACCCTTCTACAAATGCAATCAGCTCATTCGAAGAAAAAGAAGACCTAAACAAACAATTCATAGTACAGATCCCTTAATTTTCCCATTGCCAAAACACCTTTGTTCGCAAGTGCATTGTCCTGATGAAAGGTGGCGTTTTCTTCTGCAAACCGGGTCTTTTCTCACGAATGTTTTCTGGTTAAAAGATCGGAATAATATTCCGGTTATTTTTATGTCTATATATATAATTTTTACCTATATATATCTATGCCATGGCCTTTCCTGCTGATGAAATCGACTTTGTCTGCTTTGGCGCTGAACAACCGGCTTCTGTCCACTTTTTACTGCTGTTTTTATTCTACTGTGTAATGGTGAATCCACGTCTCATCCACAGTAATAGAGCGACGCACAAAATCAGTTTTAATCTTGTTAAAATGCTCCAAGCACTGTTCAGAGATTTTCATGCGAGTGCGTTTTTAACCTCTACCCTTGTAATCTAATAATGGTAACCTATGTTACCATTACATTAAATTATATTATTGGGTAATATTACATTAGCAATATTTATAATAAAAATTTGGCGAAATGATGAATGTATTATTTTAAAAATTAATTTATACGAAATAAATTAATGTATTTTGTTTCTTCAGTCAGATGATTACAATAATTTGAGGAACGCAAAGTAAAAAGAACGTAAAACGAATTAATAGGGAGATTTAAGACTTTTCCTCTGATAAAAAAATTTCCATTTTGGTAGCTGAAAAAGTCATTTTACTTCTGCCTATAAAAGAATAAAACAGATAAACATTCATTTTCTGCACATTGATCAGTAGAAACAATTCAGAAACTGAATTAACTTCGTTCTCCAAGCGATATTAATTCATGTACTCAATACGCCTCGTTCAAAGTTGTTCAATGATTGAAACTTAGGCTTTGAATGAATTAGATAAAATTGTATTGAACGAAAGCAAAAAGAAAGGGAATAAAATTCTAAAATTAATGTCTAAAGGATTTCGGAAACTGAATAGTCAGTGACAGACAAACCTCCGAATCAAAAAATTGGAATAATCCAAGAAAAGGTATTGAATGATTCGCAATTCTAATTTTGTGAATTTTTTTTAAATAATGGATTTCTTATAATTTATGTTACATTTTTAGGTCTTTAAATGTCTATATAATCTGCAATATACGTAGATTCACATTAGTTTAATTCATATTTGGTATTAATTATTTTCTATGCAATCAATTAGCCTTGTAAATCATTCAACACATTTTATTTGATGATTCTGATTTTTTGATTCGGAGGCGTACAATAAGACAATGGCACAAACGAAAAACAACAGCAAACCCAAATACAAGAGCATCTAAAACCATTTTCACAAACTTCATTATTTCAGGAAATTCAACTTCTGTTCGAACTGACAGTAGTCTATGATTGGTTCACAAACCGAGGACTGCGAAACACCAGATGGGCCTGCAAGGGACTGCATTTGGCATCGGGGAAGAATCTTTTAAATATATTTAGGAACATTGATAATACTCATTAATTCCCTTGTTTGTTTGTTTGTTTTTTTAACAAAAAGAATTGGATTAGCGATTGACATAACGATCCAACATGCGATACATAAATTGAATAAACCTATTTCTTGTATCCGAAGCTTGCTAGATCGTTGACTCTCAGGTTTGAAAAGAAATAAGCTAGGGACTTAAGGAAAGAGCCAAAAAGTGCACAAAATGTATCGATAAACGCATAAATAAAAGCACTTGGACGTATAGTTACAGGTGATATTTTATGTCTTCTTTATTAAGTTATGACTCTTTACACTTCACACATATACAATATACAAATATACAAAAACGTAAAACAAGTTAATTTCGGAAGCTGCGTCAGAGTGATAGACACACCTCCAAATCCGTTTAAAATGCGTTAAACGAAATTTGTAATATTCCGAACTTTAATCACAACTTAAAACGAAAACGATAATACCCTAATTATCAGTGTATGATACACTAATATATTCTAATAATAGATATATATACACTAATTAAAGTTTTATCAGCGTTGTTTGGGTCCAAAATATGATTGCTGAAACAAACATTTTGTCTCATAACTGCGTTGTGGCCTCTCTTGAAGGAAACAGTTTCTTTATTCCTTTGGTATAAAACATTATTATCCAAAAAAATCTTTATCTTGGAAATAACAGTTGATTTTCTATTTTAATGATACGAAAATGTCAGTGGGATAGCAGAATCCTTGATTTTCGAACACTGTCCAGCGTTACTCTGAAAAAACACTAGAGAGAGAGAGAGAGAGAGAAGTCCTGCATTCGCACAACGAGGAAACTATCAACATTAATAATCCCTGTCCAAGTTATCCCCATATAAGAAACGTGAATGTACAGACAGAATTTCCTGCATCAGTAAACATGCACCACATTTTGGTTCTGTCGAGAATTTCTTATTTGTGTGGACCAACAACAACATATTCGCGATAGAATCAAAATAAAACCATCTGAAGATATCGAATTCTACACTGTTAATAACACAACCCACCCGTTCATACAACTCGAGTGCGACATCGCCTTTGAGTTAATGGGACTTAAAAGATATAATGCCAGGAAAACCTAACATACTTTTCAATTGCTGTGAAACTTTCTACAAGAAAAGGCTCCGTACGTTTTAATGAAAGATAAAAATAAAAGAATGCACACAAAAGGGAAGACTACAATTTCACAAAATATGGATTTTCATTTCGGGTTACAAAGAACCTCATCTTTTGTAAAGAACTTTTCAATAACCTCGTTTAAACGAAGGGTGTGTCAAAATTTATCGCTCGCTGTATAGGGTGCGTTGATCACGTGAGTCGTGCAGACGTTGTATTGTACGGATGTGAAGAGTCGGAATCACACCGGTGTCTTCAATGAACCATATCAGGCACGTGGATCGCAACACTGCTGGAAAAATGACCTCGAATACTTCTTATTTTCCGTTCTCGATGCATTTCGTGCGATTTCTCGCAGTCATATCCTCTTTGAAGTTTATTTATGTCACGGTCTCAAATCTCACAACATAAATGGCTTATATTTCAAGAAATGCGGCTTCTTAGTGGGATATATGGTGTGGTGGGTGTTTGTGTCTGTAGTTTATCCTTTATGCCGCATTACAGTGCATTCTTCTGCTCCAAAGACTTTTCGTGGTATTAAAAACCTTTTCTCAGATGATTGTGTACTGTTCTGCGATGATACTTGCAGTAACTTGCATACTCACGTTCTATTTTCACGGTTCCCACTTTGTGCAGTTAATCAAAGAATGCTGTCTTATAGAACAAGAAATCGAATTAACAAAACAATATCGTCGTTCTATGAAGGTTTCTAAAAGCATTTCAATAACTATCCTAATCTATTATGCTGTAACATACTTGTCCATTTATGTATCTTTCGGTCTTGTTTATTCTTTCTCTAATATTGAGGATGTTTTCCTGTATATTGTGTTTCCCGTAGTATATTTCTGTTCCGATTTAATTCCACAAATTGTCATTCCAATATGGATGATGATTTTTGCGATCATCTATCGTTTCTACTTTCGTTCAATAGCTTCTGCTTTGTTGCAGTTGCATTGTCGAGGAGTGACCTTTAAGGAATTCAATCAACAGGTGCAGACGCTACGGCAGCGTTATATGACCTGTTATAATCTGATGACCAGAGTTGATTCGATTCTATCGCCCATGATATTGGTTTTTTACGGAGTGCAAAGTGCTAGATGTTGCATTGTGTTGCCTATAGCATAGAGAGCGCTGAGAGGAAAACAATAGACGTATTCGAACTTGTAAAAAGTATATTTGCTATTTCGATTACATTATTGGAATGATTTTACCAGCGATCGCAATTGAAACTGCTGTGAAAGAGGTAAGAGAGACATACGAATTATTGTTGTGTACTTATTAGTACTTTAAATAGTATAACTAGAGTTAATATTCAATTTACCTAATAATACAAATACATATTTGTACACCAAAAATTAATCGTGAGGCCACTGCATTACTCTTTTACAGCAATTGCATCAATCAACTAATCTGCTAATTAAAACGGACTTCATTGCTTTTCTTGGCTTAGCCATAAATCTCAAACAAACCAAACCAAAAGAGAACTGATGAAGGTTCTTCGCTTTCTAGACGAGGTTCAAATCGACTTTTTTCCAACCATGGGCAATACGGACTGAGATACATCTCAGGAACATCCAATCCAAGGCTTGAAAGAAAATGTTCCTTTTTTTCCCGGTAATTCCTTACTCAGGCTGTATTGCTGTTGAAGTGTGGAGAAGTATTGGAAATAATTATAATTATTTTCCATACATCTTGTGTTCTTGTGTTAAGGTGTTTATAATTCTTAATTAGAATTATAGACAACTGGTGTGTCCGCATTACGAGAGAGAGAGAGAGAGAGATTCTCGTGAAAAAACTCACTTAATACTTAACATACCGTACTTAATATGCATCTATAGCTCGGTTAAAAGAGACGCCTGCATTGAGAGGGCTAGACTGCTCGGAAAAAACTTCTGTTTTTAGAGAACATTTTTTAAGCGTTTTTTTTTCAGTTCTTCAGTTTGTTTGTAAATCTCTAGAAGCAGAAAGTAGCTTTCATTCTCTCAGAAACGTGGATTTTTGAGACCGCTTCTTATGAAAACTGCTCATAGAACTTTCACTATTACACACAGTAATATGCGTCTGAAATTAGGGCTGTGAAATTACTGCCTGTATCTGAGTATGCCCTCTCCATCCCAAAAAGCTTCAATGCTTAGGAAGGTAGGGATTACTCTCAGAAAATGCTTGACACCTAGAGGTCCTTTAGTTAGAGCTGAAGTGTCATCATCAGCAACAAAGTTTCACCATCCGATCTACAACATTTCGGTTATTCCATTGTGAGAGCATGGGTTAACAATCCAGAGGAAAGTTTTAGACACTTATTTGAATCAATACCACAGAGAATACAAATAAAAACTGGACACTCAATGTAGTTGCTTCTGCTACTATGCCATAGCTCCAATTTTCTGGGTAAGGGAGGACTGATACATTCTTAACAAGGAAAGCAATAATTAATGCATCTAAATTCGTTTTGAGTTCCCACTAAAAAAATTAGTACACGATAGTACTATGGGTGGGAGATGAGTTATATATATATATATATAAATATATATTAAACTTTTATTTTGATAACTTTTCAGTAACTGTTTTCTATTATTTGTGTTTATGTATTTGCTTTATATTCGAATATAAAATTATCATTTCAGGTTAAGGAAATTCAACTACGGATTGCAGAAATGAATCTTGAACACCTAACAGCTGTTGACCGCGACCAAGTTAGTAAATAACTCTACTATTTTAGGATTTATTTTCTCATGGGTGCAACATTACTGCAGTTTACTTTTCTTCCTAAGATAAATTTTAATATCAAAAGACCAGGGAGTAAAGTTGCTTCCAGCCCTAAAATTGATGTGTTTGAATTCAAATGAGACAGAATTATATTCATCCCGCAGCGCAGAAAACCATGGATGGCAGAATGCCAAGAAAAGTGAATTCATGTTGAAGGGGAGAAAAGAATAAGGCGACGTACGAATTTGTCAACAACACGTGAAATCACGTGCTTTATAGGTAAAAATTTTCAACCGTAATGCAAGCAAAATTGTTACCTTTCAAAGATTAGAATGTTCGTAAACAAACGGCTAATTTTCCAGCGTGTAATAATAAACACTCATCCCACGAAACGATTGGTCTGTCATGTTCAGAAGTGTCTAGGGTTCATCTGTGATCGGACTGTACATGACATGCTTTTCTATTGTTTTAATACAATATATTTATGAAATTTTTACCTTTAGTTCTCTGATCGCAACATATTTGCAATTTACAAGTTTGAGGGCTTATTCTTTTTGCAATTGAAAATATCATAAAGCATGGCATCACGAAATATTTATAATTTCGTATTTCAAGAAAGTTAACAAAATGGTGGCTGTATCCTACCGCAGTCTTTTCTTGCTATTTCTCAAATCCTGGCTTCAAACTGAAAACAAATAGCTGTCATTTTGTGATCACCAATCCCTGATTCTTTTATTTTTATCACAAATAACCTGCGTTCTACAGTTCCTTGGCAATTTCCATGTGACGATTTCAAAAATTTAGCCCTTATAGACTTCCTTCTAAAAATACATTCACAGATTTATTTCATTTTTATTTATTGAAGGCGGGAATTGATCTGACGTAGTTTCATGTTTGGTCTCTAAAAGCACAGTAACCGATTACAGCAAAAAAAAAATTACTTTTCCCACTCAGAAAGCTAAAATTATTATACGTCGTTATCATAAGAGCTACGTTTTCAAGAAGAAATAGAGCACCCCGAAGAAAGATTGATATTTATTTTTCGCATCAGGTAAAAATCAGATTTTAGACTAGTTTCTTAAAGGAATTGCATTTACATTTATAGTGGATTCCTCCAAAAATGACAACCATTCTATTAATGGGCAGTTAATGGCACCAAACCATATCTCTTCGATCTATTACAACCAAAACAAACCATGCTCATTAAAGCTGTAAGTTCACTACCGTAAGTTCACCTGCTTTTACTGGATCAGGGTTTTTCAAAGTGAATCGTTCCTTCTTATTGGGTGTAAGTATGATCCTTCTGTGTAAATTAATTGCTTAAGTTCGTCACATAAACTTACAAACCATTCAGCTGAAAACTTGCAAATCTGAATATTATTAAGATTTAGTTTAACCTAATATCTATTTCCTTCTTTTCTCAAATTCACGAAGATGGAAAATGCAAAATATAGCAAATTAGAAATATTAAACATCTGCATATCAACACTTAAATGAAATAAATTATTGTAAAGATATTTTAATGGGTTGTTTTTATCTTATTCCAGTTTCTTGGTAAATAGTTTATGTTTAAAAATTTTGTTAGCTTTAAATGTATTTGTATGCTTGCTAAACTGAACATTCCTCGAATAATTTTCAAATATTATTCGAGGAATTCGACATAAATACTCACAAAAGTGAGTAATTAGGTGGAATGTGTTATTATTTAATTTCGTATATTCTGTGCAGTCCAAAATTGAGAAGTAGGTCAATTTATGTATGTGCGTGATAAATACTGAATGATGTATTTAATCTTTCATAAACTGGCAGAGTTAACATTCCTCTGATGGTATGTCTGCATTCCGAAAATGGGTACAATATATAAACCTTAAGAGTACTCCGTATGATTTAATAATTAGTTCATTATGATGTAATAAAATAAAGCACACAATTATCCTATACTTGAATATAAAATATTTTTTTTTCTCATTTAATTAGATGTTCGGAGCCATTCTCACCTACTTAGTTGTATTAATCCAGTTTGAAGCAAGCGAAAATAGCTCAGACGAAGGAACAAAATTTTCCATTCTTAATAATAATAATAATAGTAGGTCTTTATAAAAGTTGCTAGTTGAGAATAAGTATGAAAAAATGTCAGATTTATTGCATCATAGAATAAATAATCGTGATAAGATCATCGGTGATAATCATCAAAAATCTGTTTCTCTGTGTCATCCTTGATCGCCAAAACTGAATTCAATACCACAATAAACACGTCCAACAAAATGCCAACGGATGTCCTTAACAACAGTGTTAAGGACATCCAACCTACCAAGCAATTCTCTATATGGGCATTCAGGATAAATGTAACACTTTCTAGAAAATGAAATTCATATTTAGAAAACTGGATATATTAATCGATTAAATTCACTTAACTGCACAATATTTATCCATTCATTTGGAAGAAAGAGATTCCTATCAATAGGTGAAATCTCAATCCATCTGTTAATTTAAGTTCCTAGTCATTACGGTGTTCATAATCTTTCAAAATATGTGTAAAACAGCAACTCACAAAACAATTATCAATAGTAAAATGACAAAAATTATAATTACTAATTTGGGATCACCAATTATATGACGCATCATGGTAAATTAAAAAATAAAACGTTGTATTAGGGAAGGCGTTTAGTGATGCACAGTGCAAAGCGCACAAACTGTTAATGTATGTCAAATGAAAACTGATGTATTAAGTAGCCGAAAATAAACATATCTAATTTTTGCTTGTTCAATTATTTGTAACAAACTGCACTGACTGGTTGATGACGTCATGTCCCTGAAAACAGAATTGTAAAATTATTCAGAAAAACTGAAATAAGAGCATACATATATACTAATTCTTTTCAAATATAAACAAGATAAACATTTTAAAAAGCGAAATGCGTATTTGGAAGATTATTGTATATTATAGGAAATAGTTTTTGTTATAGCAATAAGCGTGGATGATTATTCATTATAGTTTCATGACCAAAAGTATTTTAACGTATTTTAGTTTTCATTATTATTAGTAGCAGTAGTCAAAATCCAAATCGTTCACATTGTATGCTTTTCCTCGTATAATTCAAACGCCATATTATTATAAAATGTGAGCAAGTTACTGAAAAATGATTTTTTTTGTCAACCCACAGTAAACCCAAATATGTCAAAATATAATTTTCTTTTTCCAAATTATTCTATGAGATCGCAACCTTTCCAATATCTCGACGACTGCTACAGAGCTACTGACACTTCATAATTTAACACATATTTCTTTCCAGGACCTCTGTGCTCTAGCATTATCTTGCATTGTTTCTACTACTATAGAATCTTCCCTGTAATTATAATAAAATTATATACTCATTAAAACCACAGCCATATCAGCTGAACACCCTTATAGCATCCACATGGATATCCCATCCGTTGCTGTTTCTGAATACTTTTCACTTTATGCAGCAGCTACAATCCATACATGTCAATTTTCTTTGTTTACTTTATAGGTAGAATCGAGTTCTACATTTCATGCAACAGGTTTGATTCCTTTTAACAAAATGGGCATTCATTAATCGAGCAATGCCTTTTGCATCTGACAGCATCTGAATTCAGTATATTTATTATTTCAGATTCATTCTTTTATTTTCAAATTGCTTCTAGCTTTCCCTTTTATTTCTTCCATTATATTTCATCTTTTATTTCATGCAGTGATGTCCTTCGACCCCCTTGGGTATGGGATAATAAATAAAGGAAACAAAAATAAAGAAAAAAAAAGTTGAGTCTGTGTAGCTCAGTGGATATGGAGTTTGCACGCCATAACCCTTGACCGTACAAAGGAACATATGATTTCGAATCTAGTCAGCGACTAAATGAA
The DNA here is from genome assembly GCF_054136105.1 of Typopeltis vanoorti. Taxonomy (NCBI): domain Eukaryota; kingdom Metazoa; phylum Arthropoda; class Arachnida; order Uropygi; family Thelyphonidae; genus Typopeltis; species Typopeltis vanoorti. The sequence continues at coordinate 136,982,897 of NC_143554.1, read as the reverse complement.
CTTTTTTCGACCGGTTCCAGACTTAGTCGATCTCTGGAACGGCAAGTGGGTTTTTTCTACCTGAAACTCTGGTTTTTCGTACCGTAAACTCAAGAAAATCGACCATAGAATCCACACTATTTCAGACATTAAATATATTGTGTTAGGGTTAGGGACGACGAGATGGCGGCAATTGTTGGGCCGTCTATCTTCATTGCATGCTGTTTAATTAGTGATAGCATTTGACCAGTTATCTCTGATTGAGTACCAATGGGATTCTGTTTTTTTTTTTTAGTAAAAATAAAGAATAGAATTCTTTTGAGCAGTCTTTAGTTTGCGGATCCAATTTCTTTTCTTCGCATTTCGCTTTCCGTGTAATAGCAACGATTGTTGTTCTGTCATGCCCCTTATAATTTTCACCATCCTTCTGCCCATGATATACCTTCCACATTATCCTTTCTTCCGACTCGCTAGCTTAATAAGTATCACGTTACTTTCATTCCTACCTGATTTATTATTCGAATTTTATAGCATGATTCTGCTAATGCATTAGCGATAGATTTTAATACTTCCATGCACTGCAGATATTGTTCATAATTACCATGGAAACGAACTGAGTATTGCTCACTAGCAAGAGTAGATGATCATTGATCAATGAGCAATGATCTCTCTCATGGGTTTTTAATTCCACAGCTCGGTTGTAATCCAGTCTTAATATGCGCAACATGTGCACAGTGCATACTTGGTCTAATGCAATGGATTAAATGAAACTGATCAAAAAACAAATATTTTTTTTTATCTCGTGATCTTCTGTAAAGTATTGAATAATGGTAATCTTGTATAAATTCTCCTCGCCGTAATGGCCCATAAAAGTTGTAAACCAGTCCTGAATGAGCTATTAGGGAATGCGAGCCAATAAATGCCTCCAGTGTGAAAACGGTTATGATGTAACGCTGGAGATAAAAAATCGTCTACTACATAAATGTTTTTTTAAAAAAAACGATCCATGAAACAATCGGATTCGGACGTGAGTTTCTTGGTTTCAACAATGAGACAGCTTTTCACATAATAGAAAAGAGTGACTATTCCAATATGCCCTCAAAAGCATTCGGGGATTTGATCTCATGATAAAACCAATATTATAGCATAACATATTAAAGTGGAATACAAATCAAGTGATTGTACAAAATAATACTTCAGTTACAAAAATGGAGATGACGATTACCTTACCTATTTTTGTGTTATCAACAAATAGCTGTAAGTTTTCTGTCAAATCCTTTCCAATATCATTAATATAGAGATTGAATAACAGTGGACCAAGGACTGATTCTTGTCGTACACCACTAGTTCCCTTAAATCTTGCCCATATACATCACCTTATACCACGTTTTAATATCTGTGAGGCATTCATCCTCTTGTTTGTGCTAATATTTTATAATCCAAATCCACATTATTCAATTTATGCAACAGTCTTCTATGCTCTATTTTGTCAGAAGCTTTAACAAAATCCAAACCCATATTTCAATGGTAACATTATTATAGAATATAAGCCAGTTGCTAAAACATGACCTTCTCTTAGTAAACCCATGTTGTTCATTGCAAAGTAGAGATTCACTGTCAACCCATTTCTGAATGCGAGCCCTAACCAATTTTCCAAAATCTTCCCCACCGTTCCTAAGATACTAATCTGTTGATAGTTGGATACATCGGTCTTTTCACCACTCTTGTGCAATGGAATTACCATACATTCTTTCCATTCCGGCAGAATCTTCATTGTTCTGAGACTCAAATTATATAGCCTGGTCAAAGGAATAGCCAGTTTGGCTCATCACTATTTTCGCATCAGTGCTGTAATCCCATCAGTAATCCCATCTAGAAAACGGTGTTTTCCTTCAGCAAACTCCACTTTCTATTCTAATACAGAACAGTCTTTGATTAATTTGACGAAGCGTGAACCACGTAAATACAAAATAAATCTACACACAACTGAAGCAGCTACTGGAAAATGAATTTAGTACTCATCACCAGAAGACTATTAGTGGTAAAGTGTTAATATCCACAAAATTATTTTTGAGAAACGAGTCTTGGATGATAGAGATCGCAATGTGAAGGGTACAATGAGCCTCAGTACCGAATAGGTCATCATCAAACAACACTTCTTGAAATTAAATTTCTTTGTGTCTTTGTCTATCAAATCACAATAGAAAGATTTCCAAAATACAAGATGCACTCTCGATTCTGTGAGAAAGGTATAGAGAAACACGTTATTAGAAACATTTTGAATCCTTTTATCAGTTCTAACTTTATGTCACCTTACGGTAGTCACATTTGAGGGTAGTGGCACTCTGCTGAGACGCAGTTCGAATGAATAAAATGGTGAGAACAAATTATGTTGAAGGAAAGGCTTGTTGAAAATAGACCGCCTGGAAGGTTCTGAAAACCGGTCTGAAAGGTTTCCGGCCTAACCATGTAAAAACGAATGTATAATTTCAAAATATTTTGACTTTTCAAAATAATCTCTCTTAAGAACTAATACACGTATTTCAGCGCAATTATCCAGTCCTTGTAGTGGTTCTCAGTAAGATCTGCAAAATACCCCTCTACAACTGCAATCACCTCTTGATTCGAAGAAAAAGAAGAACTAAACCTCTTTCTCGTTGACCAGCGAAAAAGAGTTTTAGTTTTGGTAAGAGATACAAGTCAGAGGGAGCCAAATCTAGGGAATACGGGGGATGTTCCAACAATTCATAGTGCAGATTCCTTAATTTTCCCATTGACAAAACACCTGTGTAGGCAGGTGCATTGTCTTCTGAAAACCGGGTCTTTTGTCTGTAATTGTTTCTTCTAGTCTGGTTAAAATATCGGAATAATATTCCCGTTATTGCTTTACCCTTTTCAAGATAATTAATAAACAAAATGCCTTTAGCATCTCAAACACCGATGCCATGACCTTTCCTGCTGATGAAATCGAATTTGTCTACTTTGACGCTGAACAACCGGCTTCTGTCCACTGTTTTTACTGCTGTTTTTATTCTGCTGTGTAATGGTGAATCCACGTCTCAACCATAGTAATAAATCGACGCACAAAATCAGTTTTAATCTTGTTAAAACGCTCCAAATACTGTTCAAAGATTTTCATGCGAGTGCGTTTTTAACCTCTACCCGTCGAGGTGGATGAAATAGTGAGACCAACTTGCACTTCTTATCCATGTTATTTAATAGATATTACAGAATTGTATCCAGATTTATTTGGACGTATATATACGTCCAGATAAATGGCCGGTTGGCCGGTTTGGGGTGTGTGTTTCAATCTGGTGTGAGCAACCGTTTTAATCTGGTGTGAGCACTCATCTTGCGCAAAGCTTTTTCATATGCAATTCTTCATGCAAAATATATCATACACGTTCTTTTGAAATGCCTTTAGTGTCTCAGCAATTTCACGCACATTGACTGGCCTGTCATCCAAAATCATATCGTGCACTTGAGCAATGACTTCTGATGTTGTTACAGCTTTAGGACATGCTTCATATGGATCGTCTGCAAGGCTGGTATGGCCATGTTTAAACTCGGCAGTCCATTTCTTAATTGTCGAAAACGAAGGAGAAGAGAGCCCACGAGCTTTTATGAACTTCGAATGAATTTCTTTTCGAATTAAACTTTCTTTTACAAAGAATTTTATAACCGAACGATATTCAATTTTATCTATTTCAAGGGATACAGACAGCACTTTTGCTTCAGACAACTGTGTATAAAACAAGCTACTTGGTAGAATGACTTGCAATTTCACATCGATGCTTACGACAGATATATCAACTTTGAAAAAAAAAATCTATTGATAGTGTTCCAAATGTGGTCGAGGCCGAGACCATTTCAGACCACCCTCGTGTATATATATATATATATATATATATATATATATATATATATATATATATATATATATATATATATATATATATATATATGTATATATATGTATATATATATATATGTATATATATATATATATATATATATATATTGTTGAAATTAGGATTTACTCGGGATGTATACATTTATAAAACTAAATTTAACTGACTAGAACCCGAGAAAGTATAACAAAAACCTTTAACACATCACAACTAGTTTCATCGGTGCTCCGACTTCTTCAGGTGAGAAATAAAAACATAAGATATAAAATAACACGGTAAAAAATGAACTTTACAGCTTAATAAAAGCAGAATAATAACAGTCATATTTGAATAGGTGACCGCGTGCTACCGTTGGCATGAGTAGAATGTGTGCGACAGCTAATTTTTGAGCGCCAGTACTGGATTACTGCGCTATGGGAATCAGGCAAATTGTAGCTAAGATTATTGTTTAAATGTGAAGGGTCCAGAACTATTTCTTTTGATTCGATGATTCTTCTTTCTAATTCATCCTTGCAAATATATAAATTAGTAGTGCGTTCCCAATCAACTTGATGTGGCTGTTCTTCAAGGCTAGAGTTTGCCGAGAAAAGGACATGACTGGAAAGGGCGCTCGCTCGTGCTCTACTGTAGGAGATGTCACGTCTATGTTCCTCAAGACGAAGTGAAACAGATTTGTCTGTCTGGCCAAAATAATGGTAAAGATGCCATCTTTACCATTAACAACAGTCGTCGTCCTACAGATAATCTATCGCCGACAGAAAGGAAAGCAATGCACCAACTTCGTAACAACAATGACATTATTATCTTACCTGCTGATAAAGGGAATGCTACTGTAATCTTAGACAAAGCTGACTACCGTTGTAAGATGAACAACTTGTTAAGTTCTAATACGTATTCTATGCTAGAAAGTGATCCCACAAGAGAACTTCATAACCGTACAAACAATCTTCTGAAATCAACTTCTGAACTTCCTAGACATACAAGACTATCTCTCCGCTCTCTCCATCCCCTCATTCCTCGGTTGTACGGCTTGCCCAAGATCCATAAGGTTGACACCCCTTTAAGACCTATTGTGGAAGGGATTGACTCACCTACGTACAATCTGTCTAAATATCTTGCAGCTTCTTTAAAACATTTAGTTGGCAATTCTTCTTCCTTCATCAAAAACTCTGAAGATTTCGTCTCAAAAATAAAAAATTTGAATCTTTTAGACTCGGACAGAATGGTGAGTTTTGACATCGTATCTCTGTTTACGAATGTTCCTACAGATGAAGTTCTGAGTCTTCTTAAGGACAAGGTTTCTAAAAAAGTGTTCGCTCTTCTAACTCACTGCATCAATTCCGGCTATTTCTGCTACGAAGAGAAAATATACAAACAAACTAGCGGTTTAGCTATGGGCAGCCCTCTATCTCCAGTCTTAGCTAACTTTTTTCTAGAAGATTTTGAAGAGAAAGCTATTTCCTCAGCTACTTTGAAACCTAAACTGTGGTTACGTTACATTGATGACGTCTTCCTTATTTGGGGACATAGTTTAGAGGAACTGCAAAACTTCCTAAACCATTTAAATAACCAACATCAAAACATTAAATTCACATCTGAACTGGAGATTAACGGCGTTCTCCCCTTCTTGGATCTGAAGATCAGTAGATTTCCTGACTGTCTTAAATTTTCAATTTTTCGAAAAACCACCCACACTGATAGATATTTACATGGTTCTTCTCATCACTTCCCACCTCAGAAACTGGGCATCATCTCCACCCTCGCCCATCGAGCAAGATGTCTCATTTCCACAGAAGAAGACCTTCAAACAGAGCTTAACTTCCTGAAAAACACCTTCTTAAATAATGGATATTCGTCTCGTAACATCACTAAACGTTTGAGACCACGCCAACATCCTCGACAAGAAGATGACTCCAACCCTATCACTCATATACAGTTACCTTTTATCAGCACTCTTACCCCAAAACTAGCTAAGATTCTGAAAAAATTCAACATAAAGGCCGACTATACTACGCTGCCAAAACTTCGTTCTTTTCTGAGTCGACCAAAACCAAAACACAACCATCTGCATTTTCCTGGTGTTTATAAAGTTTTGTGCAACTGTGGTCGACCTTATTTTGGCCAGACAGACAAATCTGTTTCACTTCGTCTTGAGGAACATAGACGTGACATCTCCTACAGTAGAGCACGAGCGAGCGCCCTTTCCAGTCATGTCCTTTTCTCGGCAAACTCTAACCTTGAAGAACAGCCACATCAAGTTGATTGGGAACGCACTACTAATTTATATATTTGCAAGGATGAATTCGAAAGAAGAATCATCGAATCAAAAGAAATAGTTCTGGACCCTTCACATTTAAACAATAATCTTAGCTACAATCTACCTGATTCCCATAGCGCAGTAATCCAGTACTGGCACTCAAAAATTAGCTGTCGCACACATTCTACTCATGCCAACGGTAGCACGCGGTCACCTATTCAAATATGACTGTTATTATTCTGCTTTTATTAAGCTGTAAAGTTCATTTTTTACCGTGTTATTTTATATCTTATGTTTTTATTTCTCACCTGAAGAAGTCGGAGCACCGATGAAACTAGTTGTGATGTATTAAAGGTTTTTGTTATACTTTCTCGGGTTCTAGTCAGTTAAATTTAGTTTTATATATATATATATATATATATATATATATATATATATATATATATATATATATATATATATATATATATATATATATATATATATATATATACTGTATATATATATATATATATATATATATATATATGTGTATATATATATATATATATATATATACACATATATATATATATAGATATATATATATATATATATTTATATATATGGTTTCCAAGTTATTTTATAATAAGCTTGGTTATTTAACTCCTAATCGCAAGTATGCAAACAATTAAGTTTGTGCCTGAAACATAGTTCAAGGCTAAAAATGGTGCAACACCAGGGAAACTCATTGTAAAGGTGGATAAAGGTCTGATCACTATTCTTAGTATTTTCCCATAATGTAAAGTACATCTCACTAAAAGATGTATACTGCACTACATTATGGGTGTGATCACTACCCCAGACCGGTTTCAACCTTTTTTGGGGTCTCCTCAGTGAGTAGCTAGATACCAAGTAAATACCAAGGTTATATATTTTTAGGTTATATTATATATATTAAATAAGTGTTTGTTTAGGTACAGTTGACTGCTACATATTTGATAATACATCTAGCTGAAACTGTACCTCATTTAATAATTGTTAAACACAATATGTTCTTCTTGTGATTTTGAAATTAATAAATAATATAAATCGCCATACATTCATTTGTCTGTATTTCTCATTTATTTTTGAATAATTTATTTAATTAATACACTTAAATTAGTATATTTAAAACTATTTCATATGAAAAATGCAGATTAATTCATACATAAATGAATGTTTCTCCAATTGGGAATATTAAATTCCTTTAGTTCTCAATAGCATTTGTCATTTGCATCATATAGAAACGTGTGGACAGACTTATGTGTTCGTCGAACATGTTGTTTATTATTTTAACGGTATAATAGAACACAGAAACTAAGTAAATAATTAATTTATTAACTTGATGCTGATATTTCGCTGGTGTTATAACCAGCATCTTCAGAGCACAAAAACACTGTTTGTCACAATACGCGAAACTAAAACAACAACAAATATGGCTGTATCAACTTGCCGAAGATCTGGGAGACAGTCATATTAAGAAAAAACTAGCACTTCTCTAGGACTCTAGTAATATATAATAGTGTTTTTTTTTTTTTTCAAATAGAGGGCGCCAAAATCAGGACTCTAGTCTTTGTGTTGCTGCCACTATTTTGTTTAAGTACACCATGTTGTTTTAGTCTCGCGTATCGTGACAAACAGTGTTTTTGTGTTCTGAAGATGCTGGTTATAACACCAGCGAAATATCAGCATCAATTAATAAATTAATTATTTATTTAGTTTCTGTGTTCAATTATACCGTTAAAATAATAAACAACATCATATAGAAAAGCAAAATATTATTATTATTGGGATTTATGTTTCAACTCTGACGTTTTCAAATTGTATCCTTCTTGATTTAGCGATTCGAATTCTGGTAAAACTGTTAAAATGTATCGGAATGGAATAAGTAAAATTATGTAATCATGAAATAGAACACTTTCTTTATCTCGTACTGAAGACTTTAATGGAGAATTTTGGTTTAGGTGGTTTAAAATGTATGACTAATTTACAAAATTATTCCTGTATAAAGATTGTGTTCGAAAGCGATGTAATACTTACCAAGCTTAGTATTTGAAACATCGCTGTAGTACATTCTTCAGTAATTGGAAATTTTAAGTGAAATACTCGTATTAAATTAAATGTCACTCAAAAAATGAGAAAGCGAGAGAGAGAGAGAGAAAAAAAAAACTTTTAGGCTGCATACAATATTATCTTCGGATAAACAATGCAACACTACTCATACGTTGCAAATTATGCTCTTAGATTTGTTAATTCTCCTTTACAATTTTTCCCCTTAGGGAGTTGCACGTAATTTGCAAAATGAACTATTAAACTATGCACATCTCAACTGCATATTGATTAAGGAGTGTTAAGATATCCAAATTAATTGCAGTTACTAAAGAAATAGAATCTATAGTTGATTCCACCTTAATATTACTAAGATGTTTCTTGATTCTGAATTGGAAGGTATATTGAATTTCGTTTAAATCTACTAATTAAGCAATATTTAATTCAAATGATTAGATTTGTTGCTACCCAGAAATGAACCGCTTGTAGGAAAGTTAATTTTCGTTGCGAGAATTCCCATTTTCGGATGTTCATAATCTCGCAGTGATATCCAATGATATCTACAGAAACCTGATTTTTGGTTTCATCGGTATATCGTCTGAAGTAGTCACCCTCAGTAGTACTTCACACCAAATAACTCCACATATGATAAAAAGACGGCTTAAAAATGATTTCACAAGTGAGCCTCAGAACTGCATATGCATCGGTGTCTTGAGCAAACGGACAACTTCTCTTTGTGACAAGTTATCCATTAATATCACTGTTTCAATTTGTGAACTTTAACTTTAAATTTTACAAATTTGTAACTTTTCAGGGTATTGAAAATGAAATATGCACAGAATCTATGTTACCATTACATTATATTACATTATTTTGTAATATTAAATAAGCAATATTTATAATACGCAATGGCAAAATAATGAATATATTATTTCAAAAATTAATTTATACGAAATAAATTAATGCATATTGTTTCTTCAGTCAGAAAATTACAATAATTTGAGGAACGCAAAACGAAACGAACGTAAAACGAATTCATAGGGAGATTTAAGACTTTTCCTCTGATAAAAAAATTCTCCATTTTGGAAAAGGATCCATCTGGAAAAGTCATTTTCATTCTGCCAATAAAAGAATAAAACAGATAAACATTCACTTTCTGCACATTGATCAGTAAATAATCCAGAAACTGAATTAACTTCGTTCTTAAGGCGATATTAGTTCAAGTAATCAATACTCCCCGTTCGAAGTTGTTCAATAATTTAAACTTACTCTTTGAATGAATTAGATAAAATTGTATTGAGTGAAAGCAGAAGGAAGGGGAAAAAAATCTTAAATTAATGTCTAAAGGTTTTCGGAAAATGTATAGTTAGTGACAGACAAACCTCCGAATCAAAAAATTAGAATAATCAAATAAAAGGTGTTGAATGATTCGCAATTCTAAGTTTGTGAATTTTTTCAAATAATGGATTTCTTATAATTTATGTTACATTTTTAGGTGTTTAAATGTCTATATAATCTGTAAAGTACGTAGATTCACGTTATTTTAATTCATATTTGGTAATAATTATTTTATATGCAATAAATTCGACTTGTAAATCATTCAACACATTTTATTTGATGATTCTGATTTTTTGATTCGGAGGCGTACAATAAGAAAATGGCACAAAAGAGAAACAACAGCAAACCCAAATACAAGAGCATCTAAAACCATTTTCACAAACTTCATTGAATGGTGATATTACTTCAGGAAATTCAACTTCTGTTCGAACTGACAGTAGTCTATGATTGGTTCACAAACCGAGGACTGCAAAATACCCAATGGGCCCGCAAGGTACTGCATTTAGCATCGGGGGAGAATCCTTCATATATATTAGGAAATTTGATAATACTCATTAATTCCCTTGTTTGTTTGTTTGTTTTTTTAACAAAACGAATTGTATTAGCGATTGACATAACGATCCAACATGTGACACATAAACTGAATAAACCATTTCTTGTATCCGAAGCTCGCTAGATCGTTGACTCTCGGGCTTGAAAAGAAATAAGCTTGGGACCTAAAGAGAGAACCAAAAAGTGCAAAAAATATGTTGATAAACGCATAAATAAAAGCACATATACGCATAGTTACAAGTAATATTTTATGTCTACTTTATTAAGTTATTTGAGTCTTTAAACTTCACACATATACAAATATACAAAAACGTAAAACAAGTTAATTTCGGAAAGTGTGTCAGTGTGACAGACACACCTCCGAATCCGTATAAAATGCGTTAAAAAAATTTCTAATATTCCGAATTTTAACCACAACTTAAAACGAAAACGAAAATGATAATGCACTAATTATCATGTCTTATCTGCGTTGTTGGGGTTCAAATTATGATTTCTGAAACGAACAAGGTCTCATAGCTTTGTTGGAAAACCAAAGTGATGAGACTTTGGTGGAAAACCAATTTTTTAATCTTTTTTTTCAAAAAAAAAAAAAACTTTATCTTGGAAATAACGGTCGATTTCCTATTAAAGTGATACAAGAAGATCAGACTTGGGTAGCAGAATCCTCGATTTTCGAACACTGCCCAGCGTTACTCTGAAAAAACACTAGAGAGAGAAAGAAAGAAAGAAAGCTTGAATACGCACAATGAGGAAACTATCAACATAAATCAATCCGGTCCCTGTTATCCCCATATAAGAGACGTGAATATACAGAAAGAATTTCCTGCGTCATAAACATGCACCACATTTTTGTTCTATCGCGAATTTCTTGTTTGTGTGGACCAACAACATATTCGCGATAGAACCAAAATAAAATCATCTGAAGATATCGAAGTCTACACTGTTAATAACACAACCCACCCGTTCATACAACTCGAGTGCGACATCGCCTTTGAGTTAATGGGATTTAAAAGATATAATGCAAGGTAAACCTAACAAACTTTTCAATTACTGTGAAACTTTCTACAAGAAAAGGCTCCGTACGTTTTAACGAACGATAAAAATAAAAGAATGCACACAAAAGGGAAGACTACAATTTCACAAAATATGGATTTTCATCTCGGGTTACAAAGAACCTCATCTTTTGTAAAGAACTTTTCAATAACCTCGTTTAAACGAAGGGTGTGTCAAAATTTATCGCTCGCTGTATAGGGTGCGTTGATCACGTGAGTCGTGCAGACGTTGTATTGTACGGATGTGAAGAGTCGGAATCACACCGTTGTCTTCAATGAACCATATCAGGCACGTGGATCGCAACACTGCTGGAAAAATGACCTCGAATACTTCTTATTCTCCGTTCTTCGATGCATTTCGTGCAATTGCTCGCAGTCATATCTTCTTTGGAGTTTATTTATGTCGCGGTCTCAAATCTCACAACATAAATGGCTTATATTTCAAGAAATGTGGCTTTTTAGTGGGATATATGGTATGCTGGGTATTTGTGTCTGTAGCTTATCCTTTATGCCGCATTACAGTGCATTCTTCTGCTCCAAAGACTTTTCGTGGTATTAACAACTTTTCTCAGATGATTGTGTACTGTTCAGCGATGATACTTGCAGTGACTTGTAGACTCACGTTCTATTTCCGCGGTTCCCACTTCGTACAGTTAATCAAAGACTGCTGTCTTATAGAACAAGAAATGGAATTAACAAAACAATACCGTCGTTCTATGAAGGTTTTTAAAATCATTTCAATAATTATCATAATCTATTATGCTGTAACATACTTGTCCATTTATGTATCTTTCGGTCTTGTTTATTCTTTCTCTAATATTGAGGATGTTTTCCTGTATATTGTATTTCCCGTAGTATATTTTTGTTCCGATTTAACTCCACAAATTGTCATTCCAACATGGATGACGATTTTTGCGATCTTCTTTCGTTTCTGCTTTCGTTCAGTAGCTTCTGCTTTGTTGAGGTTGCAATGTCGAGGAGTGCCCTTTAAGGAATTCAATCAACAGGTGCAGACGCTTCGGCAGCGTTATATGACTTGTTATAATCTGATGACCAGAGTTGATTCGATTCTATCGCCCATGATATTGGTTTTTTACGGAGCGCAAAGTGCTGGATGTTGCATTATGTTGCCTATAGCATATAGAGCGCTGAGGGGTGAAACATGGGACGTTTTCAAACTTGTAAAAAGTATTTTTGCTATTTCGATTACATTATTGGAAATGATTTTACCAGCGATCGCAATTGAAACTGCTGTGAAAGAGGTAAGTGAGACATACAAATTCTTGTCTTGTACTTATTAACTTGAAATAGTCTACGTAGAGTTAATATTCCATTTACCTAATAATACAAATACATATTTGTACAACAAAAATTAATCGTGAGGCCACTGCATTACTCTTTTACAGAAATTGCATCAATCAATTAATCTGCTAATTAAAACGGACTTCATTGCTGTGTTGAATTTTTTCTTGACAATTATTCATAAGATTATTACACTTTTTTATAAAATCTTTATCAAGTAGCTTTATTTTTATCCTCCTACATGTTTGTTTCTATTGGCATCCTCAGGGAATACAAATCAGTAAGCACAAAATGAAGGTTACAGACTAGGTTATAACCGATGGTTCTAAATCATACAAAAATTGGTATTGTGCGTAACGAGACACGCACATTGTCACGCACAATACCAATTTTTGTATGATTTAGAACCATCGGTTATAACCTAGTCTGTAACCTTCATTTTGTGCTTACTGATTTGTATTCCCTGAGGATGCCAATAGAAACAGATTGGCGAAACATGTAGGAGGATAAAAATAAAGCTACTTGATAAAGATTTTATAAAAAAGTGTAATAGTCTTAGGACTTCATTGCTTTTCTTGCCTTAGCCAGAAATCTCAAACAAACCAAACCAAAAAAGAACTGACGAAGGTTCTTCGCTTTCTAGACAAGGTTCAAATCGACTTTTTTCCAGCCATGGGTAATATCAATACCGAGATACATCTCAGGAACATCCAATCCAAGGCTTTAAAGAAAATGTTCCTTCTTTTCCGATAATCCGTACTCAGGCTGTATTGCTGTTGAAGTGTGGAGATGTATGGAAATAATTACAATTATTTTCCATACATCTTGTGTTCTTGTGTTAACGTGTTTATAATTCTTAATTGTAATTATAGACAACTGGTGTGTCCGCATTATATAATATTTGATTTTTAACATACCGTAATCTTAGTAAAAAGTGACGCTTGCATTGAGAGGGCTAGACTGCTCGAAAAAAAATAATGTTTTTAGAGAACATTTTTGAAGCTTTTTTTCCAGTTCTTCAGTTTGTTGGTAAATCTCTAGCACCAGAAAGTAGGTTTCATTCTCCAAGAAACTTGAAGTTTTGAGATTGCTTCTTATGAAAACTACTCATGGAACTTACACTTTCACAGACAGTAATATGCACAGCCCTAATTTCAGTATCTGAAATTAGGGCTGTGAAATTACTGCCCTTATCTGCGTATGCCCTCTCCATCCCAAAAAGCTTCAATGCTTAACACGTAGGGCCTACTCTCAGAAAGTGCTTGACACCAAGAGGTCCTTTAGTTAGAGTTGAAGTGTCATCATCAGCAGCAAAGTTTCTCCATCCGATCTACAACATTTCGGTTACTCCATTGTGACAGCATGGGTTAACAATCCAGAGGAAAGTTTTAGACAATTATTTGAATCAATACCACAGAGAATACAAATAAAAACTGTGGGTAGCTTTCATTATTAAATGCTGCTCTAATAAAATGGACACTCAATGTAGTTGCTTCTGCAACTATTCCATAGCTCCAATTTTCTGGGTAAGGGAGGACCAATACATTCTTAAAAAGGAAAGCAATAATTAATGCATCTAAATTTGTTTTGAGTTCCCACCAAAAAAATTAGTACACGATAGTACTATGGGTGGGCGATGGGATATATATATATATATATATATACATAAATTGATAATAATCTAAGAATATTAAACTTTTATTTTGATAACTTTTTAGTAACTGCTGTCTGTTTTTTGTCTTCGTGTATTTGCTTTTATATTTGAATATAAAATTATCATTTCAGGTTAAGGAAATTCAACTACGGATTGCAGAAATGAATCTTGAACACCTCACAGCTGTTGAACGCGACCAAGTGAGTAAATAACTCTACTATTTTCGGATTTATATTCACATGGGTGCAACATTACTGCAGTTTACTTTTCTTCCTAAGATAAATTTTAATATCAAAAGACCAGGGAGTAAAGTTTCTTGCAGGTTGCTTGCAGCCCGAAAATTTGTATGTTTGAATACTAATGAGACAGAATTATATTCATCCCGCAGCTGAGAGAACCGAGGATGGCAGAGTGCCAAGAAAAGTGAATTCATGTTGAAGGGGAGAAAGGAATAAGGCAATGTAAGAATTTTTCAACAACACATGAAACCACGTGCTTTATAGGTAAACCTTTTCAACTGTAATACAAGCAAAATTGTTACCTTTTCAAATACTAGAATGTTTGTAAACGAACGGCTAATTTTCCAGCATGTAATAATAATCACTCATCCCACGAAACGATTCGTCTGTCATGTTCAGAACTGTCTAGGGTTCATCTGTGATCGGACTGTACATGACATGATTTTCTATTGTTTTAATATAATGTATTTATGATATTTTTACCTTGAGTTATCTGATCGCAACATATTTGCAATTTACAAGTTTGAGGGCTTATTCTTTTTGCAATCGAAAATATCATTAAGCATTGCGTCACGAAATATTTATAATTTCGTATTTCAAGAAAGTTAACAAAATGGTGGCTGTTTCCTACCGCAGTCTTTTCTTGCTATCTCTCAAATCCTGGCTTCAAACTGAAAACAGACAGCTGTCTTTTTGTGATCTCCAATCTCTGATTCTTTTATTTTTATCAAAAGTAACCTGGGTTCTACAGTTCCTTGGCACTTGCCATGTGACGATTTCAAAAATTTAGCCCTTAAAGACCCTTCTAAAAATACATTCACAGATATATTTCATTTTTATTTATTGAAGGCGTGAATTGGTGTGACTTAGTTTCATGTTTGGTCTCTGAAAGCACAGTAACCGATTACAGCAAAAAAAAAAAAAAAATTACTTTTAAATATGATTACAGCTATTTTTGCCTGCTTCAGTTTAGGAGTACCCCTGTTTAAATGTCATTGGCTATTTACTCATGGATTCTTAGGGCATTATGAGTGTGGATGTACTAAAAAGTATATGTAGCCTAGGGAATAGAAAATTGCACATACCTTTTTCTGGGTGTTGTGGCTTTTCCTCAGTCTGCGATGTCGAAAACTGCAGAGTGTGTGTGTGGGGGGGTAGGCAGTATGGTAGAATAAGTTAGAAAAACCCGGGTTTTTTTCGTAACATATAGAAACATATACTTTTATATAGGGTGGGGAAAAATGAAAGGGTTAATTTTTTTAAAATAGGGAGGGGGAAGGGGAAAGGTGGTTGACGGGGTGTGGACCGTTTCGACTATTCGTGGTCGTCCAACTGTGGTTTCCCCTTCCCCCTCCCTATTTTAAAAAAATTAACCCTTTCATTTTTTCCCCACCCTATATAAAAGTATATGTTTCTATATGTTACGAAAAAAACCCGGGTTTTTCTAACTTATTCTACCATACTGCCTACCCCCCCACACACACACACACTCTGCAGTTTTCGACATCGCAGACTGAGGAAAAGCCACAACACCCAGAAAAAGGTATGTGCAATTTTCTATTCCTTAGGCTACATATACTTTTTAGTGCATCCACACTCATAATGCCCTAAGAATCCATGAGTAAATAGCCAATGACATTTAAACAGGGGTACTCCTAAACTGAAGCAGGCAAAAATAGCTGTAATCATAATAGTTTATAAAGAGGAGTAACATGGGAGTTTTCCCAGAAATAATATACAAAAAAATTACTTTTCCCACTAAGAGAGCTAAAGTTATTATACGTCGTTATCATAAGAGCTATGTTTTCAAGAAGAAATACAGCACTCTGAGAAAAGAATGATATTTATTTTTCGCATCAGGCAAAAATCAGATTTTAGACTAGTTTCTTGAAGCAATTACATTTACATTTATAGTGGATTCCTCCAAAAAGAACAAACATTCTATTAATGCGCAGCTAATAGCACTATAGCCATATCTCTTCGCGTATTCCAACCAACCAAATCATGCTCACCAATGCTGTAATTCACTAGGGGCCTATTCCACGTCTTTATTTTCCGTATGAGTCATATTGCTCGCTGATATTATTTCTTCGCATTTCTTACAGCTTTACATACGAGGGAATTAAATGTTAATAAAATATTTTACAGGTTTCTGCATTCCAAACGGCGTGCACCAACTGTCAGCCTGCTTTCACTGGATCAGGGTTTTTCAAAGTGAATCGTACCTTCTTATTGGGTGTAAGTATGATCCTTCTGTGTATATTAATAGCTTAAGTTTGTCACAGACACTTACAAACCACTTAGTTGAAAACTTGCAAACCTGAATATTTTTCAGATTTTTGTTAGGTTAACCTAATATTTATTTCCTTCTTTTGTCAAATTCACGAAGATGGAAATTGCAAAATGGAGCAAATTAGAAATATTAAGCATCTGCAATTATATATATATAGAACTGTAATTTGTGTTACGTATATGACTTGCGCAAACTTTATGCTGCTATTGTAAAAATATCGCAGTATTTCACTTTTTCGTACATATTTTATTTCAAACATTAAAATGTTTTCTTTTATTGTTTTTATTTTTTTGTATAACCTACGTGTGCTCAAAACCGTAAATGAAATATATTATTGTATGATGTATTTAATGATGTATTTAATGTTTCATAAACTGGCAGAATTAACATTCCTCTGATGGTATGTCTGCATTCCGAAAATGGTTACAATATATAAACCTTAAGATACTAAAAATGATTTAATAATTAGTTCATTTTGATGTACTAAAATAAAGCACACAATTATCCTGTACTTGAATAAAATATATTTTTCTCATTTAATTAGATGTTCGGAGCGATTCTCACCTACTTAGTTGTATTAATCCAGTTTGATGCAAGCGAAAATAGCTCAGACGAAGGAACAAAACTTTCTATTCTTAATAATAATAATACTAGTAAGTCTTTATAAAAGTTGCTAGTTGAGAATAAGTAAAAAAAATGTCAGGTTTATTGCATTATAGAATAAATAACCGTGATAAGATAGTCATCTGTGATAATCATCAAAAATCTGTTTCTCTGTGTCATCGTTGATCGTGAAAACTGAATTCAATGCCACAATAAAGACGTCCAACAAAATGCCAACGCACTTAAAAGTTTTTCTTAGTTGTCCATCCGTTCATCAGCTGACGCAGGATACAGCAACAGTGTTAAGGACATCCAACCTACCAAGCAGTTCTCAATATGGATATTCAGAATAAATGTTGCACTTTCTAGAAGATGAAATTCATATTTACAAAACTGGATATATTAATTGATTAAATTCACTTAACTGCACAATATTTATCCATTCATTTGGAAGAAAGAGATTCCTATCAATAGATGAAATCTCAATCCATCTGATAATTTAAACCATTACTAGTCATTACGTTTATTATAATCTTTCAAAACATGTGTAAAATCTTTCAAAACATGTGTAAAATCTTTCAAAACAGCAACTCACAAAACAATTATCAATTGCAAAATGACAAAAATTATAATTACTAATTTGGGATCGCCAATTATATGAGGCATCATTGTAAATTAAAAAATAAAACGTTGTATTAGGGAAGGTGTTTAGTGATGCACAGTGCAAAGCGCACAAACTGCTAATCTATGTCAAATGAAAACTGATGTGTTGTGTAGCCGAAAATAAACATATTTAATTTTTGCTTGTTCAATTATTTGTAACAAACTGCACTGACTGGTTGATGACGTCATGTCCCTGAAAACAGAATTGTAAAATTATTCAGAAAAACTGAAATAAGAGCATATATATATATATATATATATATATATATATATATATATATATATATATATATATATATATATATATATATATGCTCTTATTTCAGTTTTTTTTTTAATATACAGAAGGTTATTGTATATTATAGGAAATAGTATTTGTTATAGCAATAAGCATGAATGATTATTCATTATAGTTTCATGACCTAAAGTAATTTAAAATATTTTAGTTGTCTTTATTATTAGTAGCAGTAGTCAAAA
Source organism: Typopeltis vanoorti (assembly GCF_054136105.1). Lineage (NCBI taxonomy): Eukaryota > Metazoa > Arthropoda > Arachnida > Uropygi > Thelyphonidae > Typopeltis > Typopeltis vanoorti. The sequence goes on along the minus strand of NC_143554.1, from coordinate 136,964,507 downwards.
TCCAAATCTATCACGTTGTATGCTTTTCCTCGTATAATTCAAGCGCCATATTATTATAAAATGTGAGCAAGTTACTGAAAAATGATTTTTTCTTAGTCAACCCACAGTAAACCCAAATATTTCAAAATATAATTTTATTTTTACAAATTACTCTATGTGCGATCGCAACCCTTCCAATATCTGGACGACTGCTACAGAGCTACTGACATCTTCATAATTTAACACATATTTCTTTCCAGGACTTCTGTGCTCTAGCATTATCTTGCATTGTTTCTACTACTATAGAATCTTCCCCGTAATTATACTAAAATTATATACTTCATTAAAACCACAGCCATATCAGCTGAACACTCTTATAACATCCACATTGTATCCCATCCGCTGCTGTTTCTGAATACTTTTCACTTTATGCAGCAGCTCCAATCCATACATGTCGATTTTTTTTGTTTACTTTATAAGTAGCATTGAGTTCTACATTTCATGCAATAGGTTGATTCCTTATAACAAAATGGGCACTCATTAATCGAGCAATGCCTTTTGCATCTGCCATCGTCTGCATTCAGTATGTTTATTATTTCAGATTCATTCTTTTATTTTCAAATTTCTTCTAGCTTTCTCTTTTATTTTTTCCATTATATTTCATCTTTTATTTTATATAGTGATGTCCTTCGACCCCTTTGGGTATGGGATAATAAATAAAGGAAACAAAAATAAAGAAAAAAAAAGTTTAGCCTGTGTAGCTCAATGGATGTGGCGTTTGCACGCCATAGCCCTTGACCGCACAAAGGAAGATATGCTTTCGAATCTAGTCGCGACGAGATGAACTTTTTTCGACCGGTTCCAGACTTAGTCGATCTCTGACACGGGCAAGTGGGTTTTTTCTCCCGGAAACTCTGGTTTTTCGTACCGTAAACTCAAGAAAATCGACCATAGAAAACACACTATTTCAGACATTAAATATATTGTTAGGGTTAGGGTCCACGAGATTGTGGCACTTGTTGAGCCGTCTCTCTTCATTGCGTGCTGCTTAATTCTTTTGGGTTGTCTTTAGTTTGCGGATCCAGTTTCTTTTCTTCACATTTCGCTTTCCGTGTAATAGCAAGGATTGTTGTTCTGGCATGCACCTTATAATTTACATAACCAACACCATCGGTCTTCCCATGTATATACCTTCCACATCATCCTTTCTTCAGACTCGCTTGCTTAATAAGTATCACGTTACTTTCATTCCTACCTTATTTATTGTTCGAATTTTAGTGACAGATTCTGCTAATGCATTAGCGAGAGATTTGAATACTCCCATGCACTACAGATATTGTTCATAATTAGCAACCGATAATACCATGGAAACGAACTGAGTAGATGATCAATGATCAATGAGCAATGATCTCTCATGAGTTTTTTAATTCCACAGTTCGGTTGTTATCCAGTCTTAATATGTGCACAGTGCATACTTGCTCTAATGCGATGGATTAAATGAAACTGATCAAAAAACAAATATTTTTTTATCTCGTGATCTTCTGGAAAGTATTGAATAATGGTAATCTTTGTATAAATTCTTCTCGCCAGAATGGTCCATAAAAGGTTGTAAACCAATGATACGTTCAGTTCCTTGAATGAGCTACTAGGGAATGCGAGCCAATAAACGCCTCCAGTGTGAAAACGATTATGATGTAAGGCTGGATAGAAAAAATCGTCTACTACGTAAATGTTTTAAAAAAAGCATCCATGAAACAAACGGATTCGGACGTGAGTTTGTTAGTTTGAGAACTTTGGCCCTATCACTCTTTTTCAAAAGATTAGTAATTTACCCACCCTTCGTCAATTAGAAGTATCGAAAACTTATGCTCAAATAATGCGAACATCTTGAGTGTGTCGCTAAGAAATATGAGAAAGTTCGATGTGAATATGAATTAGAATTACTTTGCTTCAAGTGAAAGAAGTCCATTTTTAGGCTTCTTTACTATAGATAAATGTGTTACACTTTCTAGACATCAACTGAATATCACTTTTTCACTCCTGTTTAGTATAGTCTGTCACGGCTAGACGTTTCGTTCCTATTATAGACTTATAGAAATAACAAATGTAGGGATTATTAGGGCTTATAAATTCTAAATATTTTTCTTCCTTATGTGGTTGAAATTTCTTAGAAGAAATGCAAAAAATATATACTTTTTCATAGAAAAAATTCTAGAATTTGATTTCTAACTTATGCAATTTAATTTGTACAATTTTAAATATGTTTTTTATTTTTCACAGCAGATTATTACTACACAACGGCCAGATTGCACTGCATTATAGGAAAGCGGATAATGGATTGGGAACAATGAGACAGCTTTTCACAGAATAGAAAAGAGTGACTATAACAATATGCCCTCAAAAGCATTCGGGGAATTGTTTTCATAATGAAAACAATAGTATAGTATAAAATACTAAAATGGAATGCAAATCAGTTACCAAACATGGAAATGTCGAAAATCAAATTCAATACTTGTTACTTATTTACCCTCTTCCTGCTTCATGTACATAAAGTCCAGATCTGTTTCTTCCGGACACCTCTGTCCTGAGCAAGCAGTCTAGCTTATCTTCAGCATTGTCAGCCGTAAATTCTTCTTTCCTCTTCTGTCATTCTCTTCCAAGATAATTTATGCCTTCTCCATCTTCTGGTTTCCTCCTGGAATTCATTTCAAAGCCAATCTAGGAATCTCTCTGCTGTCCATTTTCAATGCTTGTTGAATCCGTTACTTTTTGTATTTCATCGATGATTTTTTGGTTAGTCAGCTTATATAAGACGTCTGTTATATATATCAGATGCAACAATTTATATCTTCATATTTAATTAGTAATTTAAATTTATTTAACCCAGTCAATTTCAATAGTCAAAATTTAACCTAGTTAAATTTTGACGATTGAAATAAAACTCTCACAGCATACAATTTTATAAAAGACAAATAAAACTGGATTTTAGAATTTCAGTCGAAATTTCCTAACGGATGTTCAACAAACAGATTGGAAACAAACTACCCAAACACTTTGAAAAAGATAAAGTTAGAACAATACTCCCTACTCGCTTTGGGGGAATAAATAGTTGAAGAGAATTTAAATACGTATCTATATTATTCTGAATAACAAACAACATAAAATCTAAATGCCATGCAAATTCAGGGCATAAATATAACTGGACAGAAACCAATTTAATTTCCTATACAGAAAATTAAAAAATAAAATCGGATGTTGTTTCAGTTCGTCAGTGACACATTTTTGTTTAATTCGTTCAATATATGTATACAAAATATGATCAAAAATGTTTCAATTATAACTTTTCAAGTGCAATACTTATAAGTTATTTTTAAGAAACGTGATACCATCTAATATCCTTGTCTAAAATGCGAAGTGGAGTTTTTAAATGTCTCAAAAAAGAATGGAGGATAATTATCCTTTGCAGATTTCGCAAGAAATTCCTGTGCAGACAGAATTAACAGGAGCATTGTTTTGGTGGTGAAGTCATTACTAATATGAACTTCCGCAATTCCACTTTTAAACCCTAAAGAATCTGATGTAAACATTTTACTTTAGATCTGCATTTTCCATGAAGTATATCTCACAAAGATTTAAGGCAGCTGTTTACAATAATCCTTCTCGAGAATCAAAGGTGTAGAAATGTTATGCCATTAGGTACTTGCCAAGGTACTGATGTCCAAAGCGCACTATCGACCTCATATTTCACCACGTATCAAAATTGTTATACTAAAAAACAAAGTGCATATGTACTAATTACCGAGGGCTCCAATAAATCTAGGTATGCCACTGAAAAAACAAAAAAACGCCAACTAAAGTGCCGAATTATACATCGGCTTGTGCTGTGCTGACCCATCGGACATCGGTAATCTTTATACGTACTACTATCTGTGATTAATCCAATTATTTTTATTATATGGCCCACAGATAATAAAACAAAAGAGGTCTAACCACATACAGAATTTGAATTTTAGGTTTTCTTAATATATTTAACTTTATCATTATTAATTTAATTTTTATTTGTTAAATTTTGGTAACACTCCTGATATTTATGGTTATTTTATTGCAAGAGATTTAATGAATTTTTTCAAGTTTAGTTGCTTTTTATTTAAATGACATATTTCCAATGAGGTTACTTTACATACCCAACATTCAATCCAAATCTTACAGGAAGATTTGTATTGATTGAAACAAGATAAACAAACAATGAAGATAAGTTAAATGAGATACATGAGAACTGTAAAAAAACACATATTACCCAGCAAAAAAAAATAACTAGGATATTTTAAAAAGAATTAAAAATAAAATCAATAGAAGAAAATTAAAAAACACACAAACAAAATTGGATAGAACATTTAAATCGAATGACCAACAGTCGATATCCGAAATATTCAATAAAACATAAACCAAGAGTAAGCTGAATGGACTGTAAAATAAACAATTAGATTAAGAATGAGACCTAAACATACAACAACTATGTCCATGTGTAACGTTATGATGAAGATATTGAAATAAATGAAAATAACTTTTAGCTATAAACGCTATGGAATAAAATTAAAGTACCAGGGAATAATACGTATTTGGAGATCCAATCATCCACACATGCTTCTAATTCGAACATTTTGTAAGATCACTTTCTTTCCTGTCATTTCAGTAGCTCATAATTGCTCTACACCTACTTAGAAACAATTAACTCTCTTTATTGTAACACACTAAATAATGCAACATAAAATAAAACACAATGTTTAACGTCCATCCTCGTCAATTTCTGTCCCAGTCAATCGCAATCACTACAATCAATACATTCTAAGACACAATATAAGGACTGGCTTAAAGGGACGAACCAAGAATGTTTTTCATCTTCCCCGTTATCTGTAGAAGACTGTGTATGGATAAGATGTTATTGAGCTATTAAAGCTCTGATCATGGCAGGAGGGTAACATTAATAGCAGAACCTCAGTTAGAACTTCATTGGCTACAGCATTGCCATCCATTATTACCCTCCAAGGATATTAATCACCGCATTAATATCCTTCCCAGTTAAGACACAACTGACAATTGACATTTATGTCTTTAGGGGTGAAGCAAAATGCTTTTCATATTCCCAGCTATCTGTTGTGGTTACAGTGAGGGTAAAATTTACGAGCAGTTTGCTCTCCCTGAATGAGCATGGAAATTAAGCATCGTTATAGGAGGCTAATATAGCTTTTGGTCTTCTATATTTGAACATGTCCGTTGCCTAGTATGCTGCAGCTTGCTGAACCAAGTTGTTGGGATTGTGTGGACGTCTTTAGGAAAAACTTGGATGCTAAGGATTGTAGAAAAGAGAAAATATAGGGAATATTTGTGTCTCTATGGAGTTGATTGTTTCTAACATACCACGGGGCGTTCAGAATCATAAGCCACAATGACACACTTCGTTATCAAGTATTTCTAAGATTTTCAAATTAAATTGGTGTACTAACTAAATTTCAAATATTTTAAAGACAATAGCTTGATTTCTAAATCTACTAAATCATTACAGATATCATTATTTTATTGGAAGTTATTAATATAATAAAATAATAAAGAAATCAATAATATTAATTTCATCATGCAAAAATCGATAAATTTCAGAAATAAACAGTGCTGAGTATGAAAACAACAGATACATATGTACTTCACATACCGGCCACTGAATTAGAAAATTTTGTTTAATACCATCTTCAACTTCCCTTTTACCCGAATTACATCATATATGTGATTTGGCAAAGATTCCACGAGGTGTTAGGTTATATCTGCGTCGACAACATATTAGACGTTCACCATACAGTTCTTTAACTGACTCAGATATCACGAAAAGGACTTCGCTCTCGGATCTGTTTTCTAACATGTCCACTACATTTTCAACAGGGTTCAGATCCGGGCTTTGTGGTGGCGAGTGAAGATGGTGGAAGTTGCTGTTATGCTCACTGCACCACTGCTGATCAATTCGTGAGCGATGGATAGTGGCATTCTGTTCCAAGAATCAATCGTCACCCCCTGGATAAAATGTTAACATTGCAGGATAGACTTGACGGCAACAATATTCTGATATGCCGTGGAGGATATCCGAACCTTCCAATCATATCACAGGACCTGTTATATACCAAACGAATATGTCGCACATCATGACACCACTTCCAGAACCTTGAGTTGATTAAACGCCTACAGTAGCGAACAAATTAATCCAAACAAGCCGAATTTTCTCAGGTTTTTGATTTGGGTTTCAGTTCACAATAATTTCAGTTTAAGTTTTTGTTCACTATTTCAGTTGACTGGTGTGTACTAACTGTCTCTACGAAGTTTGCTGTTATGCATTCTAGTAGTGTAAACGAGTTGACATTTGTCATTTTGTGTAGCTATAAAATGGAAACATCTCCAAGAAAACGTTCAAGATTAGGTACTCTTTCTGAGCACACATCCATGATTTAAAGACAAATTGCCAATGAATGTGGTTTGGGTGGTGCTAATGAGATTTTAATAGGTTTAGGAAGACAGGAACCTTTTCTCCTGAAAGAAAAGGAAAACTATACTTAATCAAAATTGTTTACTAGTTAGGAAAAGCAAAATAAATCCAAGATTATCTGCTGTAGAATGAAATACAGACGGTAGCTTGCAGATTTAATGTTTCTGAAATTGCAGTCTCTCAAAGATTGTTGGACGTAGGGAGGACTGCCCACAGTACAAAAAAGGAAGCCACTGCTGACAAAGGCTATGCAGAAAAATAGGCTCCATTGGGAAAACGTATACAGAGATTGGACTGCTGAGAAGTGGAAGGAGATCATATTCTCAATGAGATATCCATTGCTTGGTCCAAGGAGAGCGAGTGCCCTATGTTCGCAAATCGGTGGCTGAGAAGACTTCTTCCTTCCATATTCAACAAACTCCTTAACACGCAGGTATGAATATATTCTGGGGTTGTTTTATATATGACATCACTTGTGCCTGTTGAGAACATGATGAAAAGTGACAAATATGTAAAAATATTGGAGGAAAGAGTGTTACGCATAGATTTGAAAAGACAAAGAACTAAAGCTTCAATAGGCTCTCGCTCCATGCCGCACTTCAAAAAAAGGTGAAAGAGTTTCTCAAAAAAGCACAACCTCCGATTGCTTTAGTGGCCAGGTATTAAGCCCCAGACATTTAGCCTATAACATTAGGGGGCCAAAGGGGAAACGACACTTGGAAAATTAAATTGTGATACAAAGAATAACTTAATCCAATCCAAACAATAAATGTATGGTTTCGAAATGCAGAAATAAGAAAAATGTGTTCTGCGTTGGTAGAGTCCATGTCTGGTAACTTGTCTGGATATGTTCAAGACGACTGTAGTTATCTCGAGCGTTAAACGTCTCAAATTGTGAATTATTATTATTCCTGACACCTCCAAGGAGTGCAAAGACTCGATGTGGTATTCTTCAAGACCATCTTAAATAAAGGCAACTATTACAAGTTAGCAAATGTATACAATGGCTTCAATTTGTTGTAAGACATGTTTAATGCAAACTTGTATTAAAACCTGGTGTTTAAAGACATGTTTGCATTAAACATAAAATCAGACCTTGATTATATGTTATAGCTTGGTAAGTGAATTACATTATTATCGAAACGAAATTATACGCTCTTCACACTTATTTTATCTTACTTTTTTCAAGCAAACAAAAAGAGAAGATAAAGAATTGGACAGGTCAAGTGTCCTGATATCATACATTGCACAATTGGTTTGAAGAGTACAACGCTATACGTTATGGGAAGAATAGTGATTGCTATCTTTTTTTTTTTTAGTATTAAGTCAGTTGATATTTATCATTAAGAGTGCAAGTATTTAAAATTAACATTTATAATTAAGCAGTTGTGAAATATCATTTACAAAATACTAATTAAATAGATTTTTGCAACAAAATAGTAAAAAACTTGGAGCTGTATGTAAAAAAAAACAGCAGTGTTATGTTTCAATTTACAAATAATTATTGGGTGTGTTTGATTAATAATTATTATTATTATAACAGTTTAAAATGAACTATTGTGAGATATTTTAATTAAATTTAATATTTATCATAATTTACAAAAATTGTATTATTTTTAACAACAATATATAGATATCGATCACACATGAAGAGCGCAACTTGGTTATGGCGATATTTCCTAACTAAGTCGTGATGATAATTTCATTTGCTCAATTCTGTTCGTCCTCGTTTGGGAAAATGGGAAAATAAGAATGTAAGAAAATAATATGCTTTCCTTTCGAGTGGGAAAAATAAATAAATATTTGCTTTATTTGGTGCTAGTCTTACCACGATATTATAAAAGGTTATTCTTTTTTAATTGTGACATCTGCTTATTTTATTATTTTTTATTTATCAATTTATTATTATTATTATTTGATCACAAATTAATTTAAATATATTTTATTATTATATGGTTGAATTCTTATTTGCCCAATGTTCATGGAATTCATTTCACTTCTGTCCAAGAGAGATTTAGTAATCATTCTGTTGCGGCCAAACATAATAATAATAATAATAATAATAATAATATATTTTAATTTATCTCAGAAATATTTTCATATATACAATAATCATCTTGAATGACATTCCAACATGTTATTTTACAAATTACAGCAACCATGCTGCACCTTATGGTTCATTTTATAAATTAGATTTCTATAAAAAGAAACAATTTACGAATAATTTTATTATCATTTTGTAAAATTATTTTTATTATTAAAATTATGATTATATATTATATGTTTATAAGTATCGATTTAATGTATTTAGGTGCTGAAGTTGTAATTAATGGATTTTGTTGTCTTTGTGTTGATCTCGGTTGAGGTATAATATCTCAGTTTAAATTCTCGAAGGTTTTCATTAAGCTTAATTGAGAATTACAAATAATAATAATAATAATAATAATAAATTTATATTTAGCGCTTCAATATACAAAAATCATTCCTAACATCATCGGAAAGGTGGTCTTTTGTATCATAGTTATGTCAGAAAGTTATTATGTAATCGTTACTTGGGACTTTAAGTTGTTCGGCAACCGTATCGCATTTTTCATTGCATAAAATATCAAAAATAATGTTCTCATAATCACGATTATAAATAATGGTCTCTAAGTTAAGTGATGATTTTTAAAAATTAAATGAGATTTTTCATTACCTAACGTATTTCTTGAAGTAATTTCCAGAGTTCCCCATCTATTTATAATTTCTTTAAAAAGAACCCACCTGGTATTCTTAAAGTTTCGATAGCTGGAAATCATTTGCTAGTTCTACTAGCAGTATAGTATCCAAAAAAAAATATATATGCATATAATAAAGGTACAATAAAGCAATTTTTACTGCCCTGCCGCACGTGTTATTGTAGTTGAAAATGCATTCGCATCAGTGTTGACTGATGAATGACTTAAGGTGAATCTGGTGTTGCTCTACTCTATGTTTTTCATTGGAGTAGTGCCACAGCCTTACCATATAATGTGTTAGAGGAAGGAATATTTAGAATCTTCTGTGTCGAGAGACACAGAAGATTCTAAACATAATAATCTACATGCATGTCTAAACATGCATGTAGATTATTATGTCTAAACATGCATGTAGATTATTATGTCTAAACATGCATGTAGATTATTATGTCTAAACATGCATGTAGATTATTACGTCTAAATATGCATGTTATTAATATCAGAAACATAGTGCTAGAGTTTGTTGCCTTAGTCAATATGTTATGACCTCAGATTGTAGGCATTAATCAGAACTGGCAATCAGAATCAGACATACTAACTGCCATCGAGTGTCATGAGTACAGAATTTTTAGGAAGGATAGAGACGATAAGAGAGAAGTGAGCGTGCTGCTAATGATATCTGATGCCTTGAATCCATTTAGAGTTGAGACCTATGGTTGTTGTACCACTAACTGTATTTCATTTGGCAGTGAATTTGAAGCCATCTGGTGTGAGGTGTATCCACAGTCCTGGTGAATGGATTGCTAGTGATGAAAAAATGCATCACCAAGTGGAAAAGATGAGCGCGAAGAGCGTCATAATGAGGGATGATAATTATCCAATATTGTTCGGGTAGCAGTAGAATCTCATGAGAAGAATGAAAATTAATTTACTGAGCTGTTGCGGGACAACATCCTCAAGTATAATATGACAGAAAGAACGCGAGATCAAAGAGTGATAGATTTGATTATAGTGTCAGAGGGCGTTTCAGTAAAAGGCGGAAGAATTCTGCCTCCGGTTGGTGACAGTGATCATGCAGCACTCAGTTGGAAGTGGCTATGTTTATAAATTTTCCATTCCGGAAAGGTTACATGCTGAACTACAAAGCAGAAAATCATGACAAACCAGGAGTACACTGATTTCAATGAAATGGGGTCGATTGCTGGATGGGAAGAATATCCACAGTGAATGAGAAGCATTTAAACACTACTTAAATGATGCGATATCAGAATGTGTCCCTAGAATTAGAAGTATAAATAGGGTAGGAGTGAAACGGATGTGTCTTATTAAGCAAGAGATTCGTAAGAAAAGGATGATGCGGAAGGAATACTGTGTGCATCAGGATGATGTGCGTTATGAAAATTATAAGCAGAAGGCTAGAATGATCACAACTGTTGTCACATGGGAAGCAAAGTCTAAGTAAAAAATGAAACTGGCTGTGCGTGCTAAAGGTATCCCGCAAAAATTCTATCGCTATGCTGCAAGTAAAAGAAAGAATGAATGTGAAAGAATAACTCTTCTAAATGCAAATGGCTAGAGGGTAACAGATGCCGAAGAGGTTGTTCAATTAGTGAATGCGCATTTTGTTAAAAGCTATTAACCTGGTGTGCACAGCATTGAACACACTGTACCTATTCATTGGATGAAGATACTCAGGTGTATGAGAAAGAGGTATGAAAGCTGTTCACAAACTGAATAAGAATTCAGCAATAGGAACTGATGGAATATCAAGACGTATGCGAAAAGAGTGTTCAGCTGAACTAGCTATTCCTTTGACCAGGCCATATAATTTGGATCTCAGAACAGGGAATATGCAGCAGGAATGGAAAGAATGTATGGTAATCCCATTGCACAAAGGTGGTGCAAAGACCGATATATCCAAGTATCAACCAATTAGTTTCTCAAAAGTGGTGGTAAACATTTTGGAAAAATTGGTTTGGACTCGCATTCAGAAATAGGTTGAGAGTGAATTTCTACTTTCCGATGAGCAACAGAAGTTTACAAGGGAATGTCATGTTTTAGCAACTTGCACACATTCTATGACAATGTTACCATTTTGCTAGACAAGAGGATTGGATATACCGTGATACTTTTGCATTTTGCTAAGGCTTTTGAGAATACAGCATTGTAGACTGTTTCATAAATTGAGAGTATGCGATTGGGTTATAGAATATTAGCATCGATAAGAGGATGGCTAACTGACAGATATCAAAAAGTGGTATATGGGAGATGTGGGTCTAGAAGATTTAAGGTAACAAGTGATGTGTACCACAAGGGTCTGACCTTAGTCCACTGTTATTCAATCTATACATTAATGATAGTTGAGAAGGATTTGACATGCAGAATACAGATATTTGCTGTCAATGAAAAGATAGGACGAGTAATCAGGAGTTCTGCACATATCAGGATGATTTGAACAGGGTGGAGTTGTATGTGAAAATGACTATCAGTTCAGTCTTAAAAAATGTGAGGTCTTGCACTTTTGTGTGATTAGATATTCAATGTCGTGCTATGTTGATAGGAATACGATGGAAGAAACTGAACCAGATAGGGATCTTGGAGTGTTCGTAGATAGGAAATTGAAATTCAGGAGCCATGTAGCGTAGATTGCAAATATATTGCAAAAGATAATTGCAATGCTGAAACTAACGTTGACATGTAAAGTTAGGGATGTCATTTTGCCTCTATACAAGGCCTTGATATGTGTGCAGGCCTGGTCTCCTTGTTTCCATTGTGAATCAGTGGAGAGAGTGCAAAGGCAAAAATGATATCAGGATTGTGGAATACGATGACAGATTGAGAATTTGTAGAATACAGATACTAGCAAACAGGAGAAAGAGGACTGAAAAGATTGAGACCTACAAATTTCTGAAAGAGTCATATTGGATTTCACTTAATGGAATTTTTCAATTTATGGATGGTGGTGAAAGGACGGATAGGGACATCCTTGGAAGCTGAGAGCTGAGAATGAATGCCGCTAAGAAGAGTGTGAGGGCCAAATTTTTTTCTCATAGGGTGGTTCGTGATTGGAATGGATTGTCATTGGTTATTGTGAGAGTAAGCAGTGTGAATGAATTCAAGATGATAACTGGTGTATTTAGTATGTGCCCTCTCTCTTGATACGTCCCTGACTCCCTGGCGTTGACTCTTAATAATGATGATGATGACGATGTGATTCACATAGGTGATGTTATAAGAATGAAGACTATGTCCAACTGTTTGCGTTACGCCTGATTTATTTTAAATCATTCAGATATCTTAGAGTAACCTTCCTACGGTTTTAAATGCTGATACATTCAAATATAAACTTTATATTGATTTGCATAAGCTTGAACTTACCTCATGTAATTTTGAAAAAAAAAATTATCAGCTCCCTGCCACATGCCTTTTACCACAAATAAAAAACTTAATCATTCATCCTTGTTATATTTCAGTGCATAATTTATTAAGTATTTATCATAAATTCGAAACTAATCCTAACAATCTACAAATATCTAAAAGGGCTTAAAATAGGCTTCTTCATCTCCAAGTTAATAGTTGAAAACTTTTCTCAGCTTGGTAAGCGTGTTTGTACATCTTACCTGAAATACTAAGTAAAAAATCATCTATAATTTCCAAATCCCGGTTTCTTTCTTTTTTATATATATGTATGCACTACAAGAGAGCTGTTCCAGTTATCCACAATTCCACACTCTTCTCGGATTTTTTTTTTCTAGGAATGTGAAATTCGTGAATAGGTAAGTAGCTCGTGATTCTTACCACGTAATGTTCAACGCAGTTAAGTACAATTTAGTAACATGTCTAATATTTTCACATGTTGTATAAATAATTGAATAAACAAAAACAAATTACGTATATTTATTTCAGGCAATTGAATATATCATTTTGACAAACATTAACATTTTGTGCAGTTTCCATAGTACATCACTGAATATCTTCTCGCACAGTATATTTTTCTTTAAACACACTTCATATGTCATCAAAAAGTAGTATTTTCGTTCACAATTTATCACAGAAACACAATTTTGTTTTGAACTTCTGTATGATAAAGATTTGGTAATTTTTGCTTTATAAATGGTATGTAAGATATCAATTATCGTAATGGCTAGAAAAGAAGGAAATTATTCAAATGTCAGCTAAAGAGATCGATTAAGATTTCATTGACTATTAGAAATCTTTCTAATCCTAAAGAATTGAAATGATATGAACTGCGCAATTAAATGAAGTTAATGTGTTAATATATTAATTTAAAAAGTGAGATGCGAAGGATATAGCAAAAAATTAAAATCTTGCTCCCACTGACGAGACCTCAACAAAGGTAATGATCCCCACCCCCGCATTATGCATAGCATCATACATGTCTGCAAGGAGATGTGCTTTGCATTTTGGAGAATACTAAGGAAAGTGATCAGAACTTACTCCACATTTACCATGAGTTTCCCCTATCCTGAAAGGTTGCTTACGCTTGGATCCGCCGAAACGTTTATAGTTTCTTTATTCGGCACGAGACTCTTGTAGTTTCTATATATTCAGGTTTGAAATAATGTTGGATACAATATCCACTTAATTTTAGAATATCTGTAATTTAAAATCTACCTATCAATTCTAGAAATATTTATAACAGCACAAACGTTAGAAAACAACTAAAATAAATATCAAAATATACAGTCGAATGGATTCTATTTGGCATAAGGAAGATGGTAAAATGGAGGATATCATAGATACATCCATGTTTTCGAGCCAAATAAAATTCGTCCAATAATTTGAGAAAAATTTCGGTATACGGACAAAGGACCAAGAAAATCTGTTGGATGTTTAAGCATTTTGTCAGACGTGTTTAATATGACACTGTATTGAATTGCAATAAATAATGGCATCGCTAAATTAAAAAATATACTATATAGAAACATCTGACTTATGCTTATCACATATCATTATTTTGGCATTGTTATTTACATTACAATGCAATGAAACACATATTTTATCATATTTATAAAGTGATGCATGAAAAATGACTTTTACGCTGTACTATTGCTGTCATGTTTTGTTCCTGAGCATGGGCAGTTGTGTTCACTTCATAGCAACTGATATACTACCACTATGTAGGTGAGAAGAGCACCGAACATCTAAAAAAAACACAAATAAAAAACTACTATACTACTTATGCATTAGATAACAGTATGCTTCATTATTGCATAAAAAATATACTCTGCTTAATAACTAATTTTTAAATGCGGTAGATAGATACTTAATTACGGTGTATAATATATTGTTAAAGTCTTTTTGCAATTTATTTGATTTATTTTGCTTACTATCAGGGGATGCATCATAACTTTTTCATGGATTACTTAAATCCTTCTGAAATTTTTACAAATAAATTCGGCATAGTGTACTTCATTTTTTGGCTTGGAAGGCTTATAAGAAATTAATTGACTTCTGCTTTCTGCTTATTATTCTCGTTCGTTGGAAAGTAGTGGTGGAAATTCCATTCGTAACTTTATTATGCGCAGAGAGGGATTTAAAAAAACAAAATAAATCTTTACAACACAATATTGTATTAAATTGCCGAAAGCTTGAACTGCCCACTCAATCTCCAAAAGTTAGATAGGGCTAAAAAACGACATCGCCTACTCCCTATACGGGAACAAAAAAGGCGTTAGCTGATATTTCAAAAAATACAGAGCCTGTGTAGCTCAGTAGAAGTGGTGTTTGCACTCTACTGCGCTTGACCGCACGATGAAAGGCGTTCGAATCTAGTCACCAACTAGAGGAACTTTTTTAAGCCTTTTCTCGACCGTTTCCAGAGTTAGTGGATCTCTGACACTGGCCGGCGGGTTTTTCTCCCAGAAATTCGGGTTTTTCGTCCCGTAAACTCAAGAAAATCGGCCGTAGAACCCACGCTATTTTCAGACATTAACAATATTGTGTTAGGGTTAGCGACCACCAGATGGAGGCACTTACTAGACACCTTCAATGCGTACGGATTAATTAGTGATAGCCTTGGGCCAGCCATCTCTTGTGCCTTTCAGAAACAATCTGGCAGTGTAAATCCAATGCAACACGCGAGGAATGGAAGTGCCTACTCCGCAGGTAGAATAAAGAAACGCACCTAAGGCAGCCACCTACAATGCAGCCGATTATTCCGGAGGCAAATTCAGACGAGCAACTGAACAGGAAAAAAAAATGCAGGTGAGTCCTATAATTTCAACTCTTTAAATATACTAATAGAAAACGGTTTAGAGACTATAATAGCCAACTTTATAGATCTTGTGCAAGAATCTTTGACAAACAGAACGAACAAATAACAAATAACTCTAGCGAATATGAAGATTTGGTCAAACATAATAATTTAGCAGTGAAAGAAGTGTTGCAAACGCAAAATAGATTAAAATCAGCATTAAGGCACTAAATGATAGGCAACATAATTTGGTAAAACAGACATCCGAATCCCGTCAACAACTTCATTCTCTAAAACTACAATACGAACGATTAAATCAGCAATAACACAAAGAAGATCTTGTTATAAACGGTCTTCCTAAAACTGCACCTACAGAAAACCTCAGAGACATAAAATTACGCCACGCAATTGATATTTCCTACAGATTAACGACATTCAGACTACAAATCATATTCCTAGGAACAGCAAAAAACAAGCTTCACACGACTTGCACCAGTCATAATTCGTCTTACAAGCAAGTCCACAAGAGACAGTCTCATAATAGGCAGAAGATAAAAAACACTTTCCAAGGACTTGAATGCATTGGAAGACAATACACTAATCTTTCTATCCGAATATTTAACACCATTCAACCAGAATCTGTTGTACCAAGCACGAAAAGCAACAACTGACAAAAAAATTCCAATTTTGTGGATCAGAGATGCTAAAATATTTTTGAGGAAGTCAAAAACTTCAAAGCATATAAAATTAAAAGCTCAGAAGACATAGAAAGGCTGCCACAGTGAAAAAAGAAAAAAAGAAAAAAAAGTCTCCTAATTAGTTCATAAAGAAGACAACCATAAAACTGAATGTGAATGATCAAGACAGATGCAATAACACCAGAATATATCGGCAATTTCACTTTGATCATACCTTTCAGATCATTCATTTGACCTCACAAACATTAGTCTACTTCCAACAGAGCAATCAAATCAATAAAAAAGACATCTAACCGGTGTCATCATCCTCAGATAAGCTTATTAAAAAGCTTCTAGGATGCAAACCGAGACATTACATCTCATTCGAGATCAACAGAAAGAAAAAAAATTATTGACCACATTGACGTGATGTGGTCACAGAGGTTAAAAACATTAAATGTAAAAATTGTGAAATATATACAACTTACCGTTATACTATAAATGCAGTTAAAAATGTAATCTTATCCAATTGCAAACTATAAATTACCATCCATAGTAACTATTCAATACTATAAGCACGTAAACACAAGGAAGATATTTAATTAACCAAATATTTCGATCTGGAAATAGCAGACCATCTTCAGTGACACTACAAGAACAGTTTTAAAAAAATACAAGGTGGAATACTAACAATAGATCATTTAAAAATAGAACAATCTGCGTGATGTTATATCACTAAATATTAAACGGAATATTTTTAAGCAGAGACATGATTGAAATAAAGATATTAATTAATAATATTAAATAACATAAAATTAATATGAATTAATGAGTTATCCTGATTAGACTTTTCCAGATTTTTAATATAGATACACAGTCATTCCGATTCAGATTAGGACGATGGAGTAAGGCCTCTACGCTTTATTTGAATAATCGTTCAAATTTATAACGGGATCTATGTAAGAGGCGAGTTTTTGATCAAAGGATGTTGTGGTTAGTTTCAATCCCGTGCTGAGCCAATCCGGATTTTTCAGATATGTTGTGATGAATGGAGGATTGATGTTCTTGGATTCTTTTTTCAAGAGAACGTCCAGTTTGTACAAAGGAGAGATCATAGTAACTATTATTAATACATCGTCAAAAAATCGGAAAAACTTGTAGGAAATTCACTGTACAAAAAAATAAATAAATAAAAATAACCTAAAACAAAATGTTTCGGTAAATGCATAATATGTAATCATAACTTTCGTAAAAAAACTCATTGAATTAAAAAAAATACTATTATCTAATATAATTATATACTTATATTTAATATATTTACATACTAAAATTGTATGTAATTTTTAAATTTTGTAATTTCCATAATTTTATAATGTAATTATTATATGTATTCGAGATATAATAAAGTGAAGAAAAAAAAAGTATTATTATTTTAAGAGAGACCTCTACGGAGTCAGGAACTCACCGAGGGTGGCCACACTATTCGCACCATTTTTCCTAGCTGTTCTTGAATTTATTCACGCTTCTTTGACGCCTAACTGCCATATATTCCAATCGCTAACCAATGAATGATAGACAAATGTAGCATTCACCCTTCTACATAGCATTCATTGCTGACTTTCAAATTGAACTCGGATCCTTTAGACACCTTCCATAAATTGAAAAATTCCATTTACTGAAATTCTGTTTAATCTTTTTCAGATATTTCTAACTCTCAAACATATCATCTCCCTTTCACACAAATCTTTTCACACCTGTTTCATGAAATCATACTTACAGCCAATAAGAAGGAACGATTCACTTTGAAAAACCCTGATCCAGTGAAAGCAGGCTGACAGTTGGCACACGCCGTCTGGAATGCAGAAACCTATAAAAGATTTGACTGCTATTAATTGTTAAGAATAATACATTTTACTGAAGACCTTCGACATCCAATGTCGGGGAAAAGTTCCAAAAGTTATCCGACCGTCCTGGAAAACGCAAATAGGGTTCAAATTTTATGGCCTGCGTCACAATAATAGGAAAGTGTTTAAAGTTTTTCACACTGTTGGTTTTCTTCTATTTATTTTAAATTATTTCGAATTTTTCGAAATAATTTAAAAGAAATAGAAGAATACAAACAGTGTTTTCTTCGCATGTAACTACTGTCGCCAATGATCATGACCTATAATATTTAATCGGAATTTATGGCTTTAATTAAAATATCATTATTTAGTACTTTGTTTATTCGTATTAAACATAAGAAATTCGTTAATTTTTTCTGTGAATCCTAAAATTTGCATGAACTGTACTACGGATTGAAGGTGGTTTCTGAGAAATTAGCAATTGATTTACGTCAGGACTTGCTTTCATTAAATGCACAGAAGAACTGCAAAGTGTCGCGGACAAGGTTGCTAATTTACGATGTTTCCGTATTAGTATTAGAAAATATATGGAAGAACATTCATCATAATCATTTTAGTGCCGTTAGTTGGAAAGGTAATCATTTGTCGACCAATAAGCAGTTGTAAATATTCTCCTATAGAATTAGCCCGAAATATTCAATTCTAAGAAGCAAGAGTGCAAAGTGTGGTAATTGCTTGTGCTGTTATGTCCTATTTGCCTGTCTGAGCACTAAACCACCCCATTTCTGTGAATACTCGTAAAGACTTATCCTGCACAGATTCAGACCTGTCAATTCGTCTTCAGTGTTAAAGCCTCCTATAAATGTTCTACTTACTCTCACTAGCGGACACGTGTATGGATTAAATCTGTTTGTGTGTGTGTGTGTGTGTGTGTGTGTGTGTGTGTGTGTGTGTGTGTGTGTGTGTGTGTGTGTGTGTGTGTGTGTGTGTGTGTGTGTGTGTGTGTGTGTGTGTGTGTGTGTGTGTGTGTGTGTGTGTGTGTGTGTGTGTGTGTGTGTGTGTGTGTGGTATGAGGAAATCAAGTAATCGAGAACCAACTGAAAAATTACCTAGAATAAGTTTCTTTAATCAGGAACCAGAAAACACGAACCTATAATTGTCTTTCTTTAATCAGTATAGCGTTATGGTACAAGGTTTCCTACAGGGGTAGGACAAATATATCTTAAATAATCAGTTAAGACAGGTACGACAAATATATCTTAAATAATCAGTTAAGCTTCTAGTTCTTATGACTTTTTTCGATGATCTAAAAGATATAAATTACAAACATGCTATGAATAAATAGGAGAAGAAAAAACTTCACCCTGGAACTTTGAAACAAAACCAGTTATGTAAATTAAAACCAACTAAAAACATCCATTTCTACTTGATTAGTATTCAAATAAATGGATTACTCATGTGCAATCATCGTCTTCTTCTGTGTGGTTTTCTAAAGCTAAAATTTGTTTATGATAGAAAATTAAACTGCTCACGACTGTGTTACTCCTGCACTGGAATTTTAACTGCAGGAGTAACATCGTTGTTCACTCACCTGTTCACACTCAGCAGCTGTTAGACGTTGAAGATTCATTTCTGCAAGCTTCAGTTGAATTTCCTTAACCTGAAAACAGAATATTAAAAGTGAACGTTATAAAAGCGACTCATATCATAGAAATGATATAAAGTCACCAGAATGCTATACATAATTTGGAATATAAGCTATTTTAAAGGGAAGGAAAATACAGATACCGTTCATACAAAATACGATTTACTGAATTTCCAGTACATAGAAATATTACCAGTTCGTTACTTTTACTTAACACAACACTATTGCAGAGGGTTTTGGTTACAAGATTTCCATCGTTAACCAAAATAATCGAATCAATAAAAAACACTGGAAACTTTTGGAAAGTAGATAAATACCAAACAAAATCTATATTCCTGTTTTCATCTGCAACTGTCTCCTTGTTTGTTCGTATACAGTCGTCTAGAAAAGCTTTCTATAGTATTTCTGATATAATGTGGAAGATATTGTGCTTGGAGTTATCTGGAAATCAGCGTAATCGGTATTCAGCGAAAGCTAAGTAGCTGGTTGAGGTTTCTTCTCTACAAACACAAACATATGTAATATTGCACCTACTTTTTACGATTCAGAATAGAATAGGATAACATTTAATCAAGTCGATGTGTAAAGCTTTCAGGATGATTTACATCGAGTATATGTATGGGAAAAAAGTAATACGTTTTAGTTTAATAGGGAAAAAAGTAAATTTATGCATTTGTGGAATAAATTGCTTATAAGATGTGTATACTACATTGATGGGAATGTACTTAAGGAAATAGATGATCTGGAGATTTAGCGGTGGTGTTAGATAGAGAGTTGAATTTTAGAGGACATAGTGTTAAGGTAGCTTATACGATTTCTTGGTTATTAAAGAACACAATGATAATCAGAGATAATGGATTTGTTATTCCTCTTTATAAGGCCTTCATATATCTGCATGTGGATTATTAGGCTCCGATGGGGTCTCCTGGGTTTCTTGGTGGGGAAGATTCAGAGACAAATGACCGAGATGGTGAGTGGTCTGTGGAATGCGTTTATGAGAATATATGCTGCGCATTTCACACATCATAGGCGAAAAATAGTGAACCTGCTAGAAACAGTTAAGTTACTTAAGGGTCTTATAGAACTGATGCAGGGGAAATACTTCAGCACTTGGCTAGAGGGAAGGGACAGAACAAGAAGTCATCCCTCTATGTTGAGTACAACTGTTGTTAATTGAGGTGTTAGAACTAGATTTCTCCTTTGGGGAGCGGCAAATAATAATGAAATTTCAACTGATTCTGCAAAATTTCGAATAATTTCTTACACAACATAAGGTCCCTTAGCAACTGACGGTCTCTCTACAATTGAATTGAAAGTTGCAAAATAATAAAAGAAGAAAGAGAAGTAAACGAAGAGTAAATTCTCCACAACAGAAAAACTCCTCAACAAATTGAACAGTTCAGTCAGATTCTTTATCCATTGGGTAAAAAAAAAATGAAACTACTTTAACATTTTTCTAATTTAAATGTTAATTCTTGATTTTCATTTTTGTAATTTCATACTCTTCAAGTTCTTTCTTATGTCTTATTATGCATTTGTAGTTATAAGTGTTGTTATTTTGTGTGCTTGAAGAAAGATTATTAAATTGATATACGTGCATGAATTTTTCAATGCAAAGGCTGAATATTACTCGGGACAGGGCTTAAGCAGAACATAGAAGTTGCATAATTAGATGCGTTGTGATAATTTAATGCAGTTATCTGAAGCTGTCTGCTCCATTAACCAAAATTGCTTTTCCGTTTCCAATTAAAAATGAAATAGTCGTGGCATCATGAATTCAGATAACCTTCAAAATGAATGTATTCGTTGTTTTTAGTAAATTGAATATTAACCTTAATTGCACCTAAATTATCGAATGTGCTTTTATATTTAAAGTATTTTGTGGTAATGTCTTACAAAAAAGAATGTTCAATTATTGAAAAGCATCAATGGACAGCATAGTGTGAGGAACAAGCATTTGAAGCCCATCTTAATAAGATGTAGAACGTCCTTCCGCAGCCTGCGATGAGTGCAGTATCCTAAGAATTTACAGAAGCATAAGATCAATGGGAATTTTGAACTATTCTTCCTGTTGGCATATAATGAGGGCCTGGAGTGTTGTGGGGTAGTCGGTCTTGACCTCACAGACACTCCAGTTCATCCCAGAGAAGTTCAACCAGTTAAGGTCACGGCTCTCTGGAGGCCACTCAGATGTGTCGACGTTCATGTCCCCAAGCCGTGTAGTTACAGCAGCCTTATGACACGGTGCGCTGTCTTGCTGAAAGAGGACATTGTCAGTTACGTAGAAACTCCCCTAAGTACGAAGCATTGCATTGTTCAGAATGTTCAGATACATGTAACACTGAAGTGTTCATTGCACCATAAACAGATGTCTGAAGCCAAACGATGAAAAACAGTACCATATCATCACAGCGCAATCTTCGAATTCATACTTGTGGTTACGTGCACTGGTTAATCACGTACACCGGGCATCCGTAACACCCACGTTCCATGTACTCGGATAGAGTGTAGTGTGATTCGTTGCTCCATACCCACATTTTAAGCTTCCACGTCTTCAGTGATGAAAATATACATCACTGAACACGACGCAGCTTGTTTGAGCGTTTGTTCTGAGTGCTTTTTGGCAGATTCGTGTTCCTATCGATGCCCGGAATCAATTCAGTATCATTCATATAAGTTATTATTTGAAATGAAAACTATCATGATTATTTCTGTTATTATGAGTATGCAATTTATAATTTATTTAAAAGAAAACCATTGGTTTCAATATTAAATAATGTAACAAAGGTGGGGGGAGGTTTAATTTCCATTGATGTTTTAAGTATAACTAGTACATACAAAACAACAACAAAACAATCACTTACCTCTATCACAGCATTTTCCATTGTGATCGCGGGCGGAATTATTTCCAGTACTATAACTAAACCAGAAAAAAGATACGTTACTAGCAAAAGAATGTTTGTTTTTTTACTAACGACGTCTAAATATACAATAGGCAATGTAATACAACATCTACACATTGTGCTCCGTAAAAAACGAATATCATTGGTGATAAAATCAAATTAAGTCGGTTCACGAGATTGTAGCAAGTTATGTAACGTAAGCGTAGAGTTTGCATCTGTTGGCAAAAATCGTTAATAGAAAAGCCGCGAGTCTGCAAGTGGATCAAAGCAGAGACTATCGAGCGAAAACAGAAACGAAAGAAGATCGCAAATATCGTAATCCATATTGGGATGAACATTTGTGTAACAGTGTTGGAACAGAAAAATAAAAACCTGTGTATAAAACGTATCAAGACTTCAGTGGTATTAGAGAAATAATAAATAAGACTGAAATATAAATATAGGGAAAAGTATGATACAAAGAATCCAATAACAATGATTATTGAAATTATTTTAAAATTCTTCATAGTACGACGATATTCTCTTGTGAACTTCATTTCTTGTTCTATGCGACAACAATCTTTGGCTAACTGTACAAAATCGGAACCATGAAAATAGAAAGTGAGTCTGCAGACAACTGCAATTATCATTAAAGATGATTAAAGCATGATTTTCTCAAGAGTGTTTATCCCAAGGAAATCCGTTTTAAAGGAAGGATATCCGGAAATGAGGTATAACGGATACACTATGGACAAGAAAATCCAGCATATCCTATATCCCGCTAAAATACCACATCTCTTGAAATGTAAGTTACGTATATCATTAGATCTGAGACCACGAGCTAAATAAACTCCAAAGACAACATGCGTGCGAGAAATTGTACGAAATACATCGAAGAACGGGGAAGAAGAAATATTCGCTTTTATTTCTCCAGATGCAACCCGAATATCTCGCGTAAAATTGCTCGTTGAAGACATCGTGTGCTGCTACCGTGTGTTCACAACCGTAGAATACGACGCTTGAAAGAATCTCCTGCTGAACAGATCCAGAGAGCGGAGCTGTGTACTTTGGCACACCCTTCGTTTCCAGCAATGAATCAGGAAGTCTCCTAGAAGATGACGTTTTGAATAACACGAGATGAAAATATACACAATAAAACGTGTCTCCACCCTTCTCTCTCTTTTGTGTGGATATTTTTCATCATCTGCAACAAAGTGAGTCGTCTTTTTCTGTAGAATGTTTTACACAGCGGGAAGAGTTTATTAAATTTTCAAAGGCAGTGACAACCTCCTGAGCTATGAGTGTTACTCTCGTATATATCAGGAGGTTTTTTAACGTGAAAAAAGCAATAGGCCAAATTTTAATCCCATAATGAGTAGGGTCTAATCCTTTATCTTCTTTTCACCATTAAGCAGAAATGCTTGTTGTGCATCCGTTTTAAAAGATCATCCCATCATCTTTTTTTCTTAATCGATTTCTTCTTCCCTTTGTTATCCAGTTGTTTACTTTTTTGCCGATTTGTTATCCTGTTTTCTTAATATATGATTTTTTTTCATTATTCTTTGTGATTTTGGATGTAATCTTTTATTGGTTTTATTTTATAATTTTCTCCGATTTATGAGTTCGGGAATTTATTTAATATTGCTACATTTGAAATTTTTTTTGAATGTTCTATTTCATCTTTACTTATTTCTATTTTATTTTATTTTTCTATATTATCTTATTTTATCATCTGTATTTTCTTTTATTATTTAATCCATCGCTAAATTCAGTTAATCCGGACTTAATCAAGCAGCTTGTCCAATTCCTTTGGTTATTTTAATTTCTTCAGTCCGTGTTTATTAAATAACTGTCAGATGCCTTGGCAAAGTCGAACGGTATTGTGGTGTAGCCATTACCTATAACCAAATCCGCATTTTATTTTAAAATATAATACGAATATTTTTCTAAGACATGACATATCCATTACAAAGCCATGCTGCCCACTATACAGTATCGCATCCCTATACACCCACGGTTGTATTTTAGCTTTCACCAATATCTTTTTCACCAATTTCACTGTAACTATATATTTTTCAACTTTTCCAATACTTTGACAACCACTCTCGATATATTAATTGGTCTGTAGTTTGTTACATTCTGTCTTGGAGTTGATATGCCATCCAATCCCACCGCTGTGTTCACACTCATATTTTAATATTCTGAACATCTCCTGTTAATCGTCACCTCAATGATGATATACATCTCAGTTACATCAGCAATTGTAAAATCCCCACCTGGATGATACACCTTTGCAAAATGATCACTCAGGAACTGGATGATTTCCTTTGATTCAGTCACCTTCCAACCATGAGCACCGTTTAAAGTAATTCTACCACAGTCATTTTCGTGTTTACTTACTACGTAACGAAAAACTTCTTTTGGGTTTACTTTGGGCTGTTTGGATATTACCTTTTATATTCTGATTCGGCCTTCCGCGCCATTCTAGTCGTTCTCTTGCTTCCACTTTGCACTGCTCATGAGTATGCTGATCATTTTTTCTTTATATTTCCTCCACAATGTTTACTATTTTTGCAGTTCTTGCTTTAAATCTCTACTCATTCACTTAATTCCAACTAGCTTTTTCCTCCTGGCCTTGGGTATGCAGTCTGATACTGCTACTCTCATGCAACCACTTGCCATACATTACTGACATTCTTTCCTTGTAGCTTCTCAAGTCATCGCACTGGTCCAAGATGACTCCTGAGTCTCTGATAATCACCAGCCTCCTGGCTGAATATAAACCCCTTCTTGATAGAGAACTCCAAGTGTTAGGCAACTCCCCCAGAACAAGACGGCGTGGTCACTCTTCGAAATTGGAGGCAGAGTGTCTACATTTTTCATGGATACGTCTTCAGATGCTGTTATCAGATCAATACCCTCAAACCCCGTGTCCCCTCTATAATATGTTCTTTCATGTAATTATTCCTGAATAACTGTATAAATCCCACTTCCTTCTTGCCTTGCCATGCCCCATTTCCTTCCTCCAATCGATGTCCCCATAGATAAAGTCTCCCAGAATAATTGCTCTGCCTATACTCATTGTTTAATTTTCCGATACATGGTATCTACATATTCCTGTGGACCCGCTTGTCTATAGCAGCATCCAATAATGCACACTAGAAGTGTATTTTGTCGTATGAAGAAATAGAACAAAATACACCAGTGATGTATTTTGTTCTATTTTCATCTATCGCACACCAGAAGTCTCAAATGAACCATCTCCCTCAGACCTAATACCCTCTTTAACTTCTAATTTTGTTGGATGTTATTCTGTAGCCCTCCTGTCCTGTTCATTCTATCCTCCCAGACATTTTTCCTCATTCTTTTGAATTATTTATTATATCCAATTATTTCGTGCATAATTTTAATAAATATACTGCATAGCAGTTCTTTGGATAATCTTGTCTCCTTTCTTATATAATAATAATAGTAATACAATATCCTTTATCCTTTATTATATTACTGTAACTATATATTTTTCAGTCAACCAGGTCTTGTTGATGCCTGTAGATTTTGGCCCACTCGAGCTTATCAATGTCTAAAACTCCTTACTCTTATTCCTGATACTGCTTGCATTCGTGTACATGCATTTCAACGTCCCTTTGTATCCATAATTACCCTGGTATGATGTCATTACCAACCCATTCAAATTTTTAAACCTGTGAAATCGCATTCATTATTACATAATCATAACTGCGCCCATTCTCATTTATTACAGGAGTGGTCAGAGATATGCTTGACTTCATCCTCGGAAATATCTGTAGTTTCCCTGGTTTTGTACTGCCACGCTCTCTCTAAACAACACTTTCTCCAAAAAATCTAACTCCAAAACCATTTCACTGTAGTCCGTCAGGAATATGTAAGTCCTTTCGTCCATCAAATTCACTCCATATATAAAAAAACTGCACCATTCCTTCTGCACAATCTTCTCATTGGTAATTATCATTCTTCTTACTTCTGTCCTTTCATACCTAGGCAGAAGACTCATACTCTTCACTTTCTTACTCCTCATTTTCGCTTCCCCTAACAACTCTTTCATATCTTCTCTCATTGCATATTTCTCACTTTACAAATCGTTTGTGGCAGCGAATACATTCAACTCATCAGTTCCATTCTTCTGCCGACTTACAGCCTCATTATATCCTTTATGTTCGCACTTGGAAAACATACTTTCGTCACTTTCTCATTAAGTACACCGCTTGCCATCGAATCCCCATTAAATACTGTTTATTTTCTTCCAGTCACTCCCACTTTTATGCTTTACCCATTCACTCTTTCTTTCATGCTCCATCCTTCCGTACCACAAGATAATCGTTTCTCCAGTCGAATACTGCAGAAAACAATAAATATTTTAAGAGGTTTATGTTGTTTAAATGATTTCCTATTGCTTCTTTTATATAAACATTGAATCTATTTTTCGTTAAACATTTTCCTCATTCTTTTGTATTTATTATATCCAATTATTTCGTGCATAATTTTAATAAATATACTGCATAGCAGGCATAGCAGTTCTTTGGATATTCTTGTCTCCTTTCTTGTACAGTAGATGTTCAAGAAAACCCATAAAAGGATTTTATATGGAATGTAGTATACTGCCTTCAGAAAAATCCATATCTATGATGTTATTCGATTCCAGAATTTCGCTGTTAGCAAGGGTTAGCATATTGCTAATAGCCAGAAAGATGATTAGTTTATAGTATACCATAATTATATATACTTTATAATTAGATCTTGATATTTAAATCCACAACTTTATATCTTAATGCAATTCTGTTTAATTATTTTAAAAAAATCACAACTGTGAAATTAATGCCAGGACAGGAAAAAAAAAGTGTTAAAAACGAATATCCATGTATTGATTATTTTAGAAATTGTCTAATGCTATCTATTAATATTATTTGAGTTATCTGAAAACAAATCGTTCACATAATCAAAAATCCGAACTGTTAGAATTTGGTTATTTTACAGAGAGAGAGAGAGAGAGAGAGAGAGAGAAAGAGAGAAGCACCTAATTAAACCAACAAAACTTGACTTTAACACTTCTTTAAAGTTTGGCATAGAGAAAATGTTTGTACTCTACAGATAACACATATACAAATTTTACCTTTCCCTACACAAAGTAAGATAAAAACACACCAACTGTATATCCAACAGCATGTGAAAACATGTCGTTGAGTCATCTGCGCAAAAGGTTCATTTTTGAAGGAACGGTCAGGGTAGGGGATGGTAAGACTAAACAGTACTATAATAAAATACCATAGAGTCGAGTGACTTTGGAATTAAGGTAATCATTCATCCACTGCAGCTGCTGTTTTGTGATTTGTGTTTGGTAATGCAAAAATAATGGGTGAGCCACAAATTCTTTGAAAGTTTCTTTGTGAAAAGTTCTAATTGTTTAGAATTTTGTAAACGAATGTTACCATAAAGTATACCATCAGAGCAAATAATCAGTGAAATAATAATAAATAACTATTTATTTGTGGTGCCATATGAACTAATCGAAGAAGCAGAATGAAGGAAAACGATTATGAAAAATCGACAGTGGGTGAAAATTACGAATTTTCAGTTATCATTGGGATAATTGATGTACAATTTTTGTTGAATAAGAGTTCAAATTTATTTCCTAAAGAAATTTGTATTTCTGATGGAATTAGTGTAAGATATGCAGTGACAAAATCACCTTGTAGTTGGAAAGAATTACCTGAAAGAGTTAAAAAACAGAATTCTTGGTTAATAAAATATAACCATCAGCTGAAGTGGGAAATTGGTTCACTAGCTTTGGCCAAACTAAGAGATTGGTTGATAGAATCAACATGCAAATATCATATATTACTTGCCAAAGGAAGAGAAAAATCAAAAACATTAACGAAGTTAATAGGGAGGCCTGTTCTTGATTTAAATGAAATTGGATGCCCAAAACGTGAAAACATAACGTGTACTTTTAAATGCTTTTGGAAACATAACGAAATATTCTGTGCTTTTAACAATTCTCTGAAGTATACGTATTGAATTCAAAGAAATAAATACACAACCCTTAATTTTACTACAGTAATAAATTCCCAACGAACGCCAAACGAAAAATTAACTTTCAGATGAGAGTCACATTGTCAAAACCATACGATGGCAATTCCACAACCATGGAAGAACCTTTGATGTATTTTTCAATTTATTTTTTTTCTGTATTGTTAGATTCAGTAATTACAATTTGTAAATAATATTTCGTTCAATAAAATGTGTAAATTTCAATGAACAAATTGGGTGTCGTATATGTGTTATACAAATTTAAGAAGGAAGATAACATTTTTTTTTCCTTGTGAAATTTCATGCCACAAAGTAACCAGAGAATTTTTTTTTTGATTCATTGGATTAAAAGTCTTATTTGTTCGTTATCTACAAACAAGGTTAATGAAAATTAACAGTGTGGAAAAATAATTCACAAATAAATTCTACTTACAGAAATAGGTTAAGAGCACAAGGGATCGAAAGTAAAATGAATAGTTATATTGGTAATTTCGCAACGGAAACCAAGAGTTCGAAACAAAACACACGATTTCTCACCTACGTACAACAAAAGGCGACCGGATAAGATAGATACCTTAAAGATAAGACTTACTGAGAAATATACAGTGTTGGAAAATAAATTCACATATACTTTATATATTTATTAATTCTGCTCATTTATTCTCTTAGAATATGACCTGTAAAAGTAAAATACAGAAAATAAAGATCAATCAATTTGAAAAAAATAATAATAATTTCACTTGTCAGAATTCCATACTCTAACAGCAATCAGAATTCGAAACCGGAAATAACAAATTTTGTTTACCCTAAACAAAACGGTGCATAGACTTTCCCACCAAGCTTGGGCAACTTTAAGATAAGACGTAATGAGAAATATTCAGTGTTGGAAAATAAATTCACATATACTTTATATATTTATTAATTCTGCTCAGTTATTCTGTTAGAAAATGACTTTTAAAAGTAAAATACAGAAAATACCCATTCAATTTGAAAAGAAAAAAAAAATAATAATCATAATTTCACTTGTCAGAATTCTATACTCTAACAACAATCGGAATTCGAAACCGGAAATAACACTTACCCTAAACAAAACGGCGCATAGACTTTCCCACCAAGCTTGGGCAACAGTGGGATAGAATTAATACAGACAGCCAATCGGATAGTACTCTAAATTAAAATTAAATGTAAGCATTAATTTACTACACTAATGAATTCTGACGGTAATGAAGAATGAATAATTTTAGAATATGGGACATTCAAACATGTGGATACTAATCCCTTAGTCATATGTATTTGAGAAATATCCAAACTTGAGGAAATGCTACCTTTTGAACAATACCCCAATTTACGGTAGTGACTCATGTCTTCCCCTTTGAAGAAAACCGCTCGCTGGGGGATATTGCAAATGACGAAACCACAGCATCTACGGTCTGTAATCTAAAGGACGAAGTAACTAGTTCAGGTTACAGTATTTACAGAAATTTCATTCTTTCTGGTTTTTGTGTTTGTGTTGTGTTGTGGATATAAAATTCAACTATTTTGGAATATTCGTATTTAGAACAGTCATCTGGAAAGCTGTAAGTACTTTTTTAACTTAAACATAACAACTGCTCGTATGTTTTTTGGTAAGCGTAATTCTAATACTGAATAGTTTTTTTTTCCCATAAGAATAATCATAGGATATATATTAGAGTATCAACATGGATACATTAGCGATTTTTTATGTCTAATGTGTATGTGTGTTTGTGTGTGTTTAAGGACATGTATTTTAAGTATATAATAATTATTCAGAAAAGTTCGAAAGACTGCCGCCATCAAGACTTACTCTAAGAATCCCACCGTTTAACAGGAAAGAAATACCTCAAAATGTATTGGAAAATGAGTACAACCATCTATAGAAGAAAAAAAAAACTGTATGTTTGAGTGACATAGCATATAATTAAATTATTCAGAAAACCTCGAAACTGTGAATTTCCAAACACATAACGTCACGATTCTTATCTCTAAATACCATCCACAAGGCAATAAACGAAACAAAAACATCACGTGATATTTCTGACAGACAAGGGCCCCAGCGAAATTTCAAAATCAATAACAACAACAAACATTCGCGTCACGATTCCTTATCTTATCTTATTCTTGATCTTGTTTAAAGTGTCCCACCAATCACGACATGATTTCTTATACACTAATATCATCCTTTCCATTCAAAACAACAACGTCACTTATTTACAACTAACAAATGACGTCACTGATATTCATCTGACAACAACAAACATTCACGTCATGATTCCTTATCTTATCTTGATCTTGATCTTGTTTAAAATGTCCCACCAATCACGACACGATTTCTTATCCACTAATATCATCCTTTCCATTCAAAACAACAATGTCACTTATTTACAAATAACAAATGACGACATTTATTTACAAATAACAAATGACGTCACTTATCTACATCTGAAAACAACACACACACACACACACGACATGAATCCTTATCTCTACCATCAACCATAATGCCATACGCGAACCAAAACACAAGAACTGAAGCCAGTGACATATATGTCCACAGGGAAATTCCAAACATTCCACACCCAGGAAGCCACGCACACCAGAAGCATTTGGTTTAAAGTGTCCCACCAATCACAACACGAATCCTTATCTCTATCATCACCCATAATTCCATAGGCAAACCAAAAAAATCTCCCACAATTTCATACGCGAACCAAAACACAAGAACTGAAGCCATTGACACATATGCCCACAGGGAAATACCAACACATTCCAAACTCATGACGTCACTCACAATGACGTCAGGAAGCCACGCCCACCGGAAGCATTTGGTCAGAAGTGCCTCCCATACTACTGACACATTTTGTCAGCTGTTAATTTACGTCGCCTTAAGCTGATCATTCAGGAGAACACTGCAAACGGTGGAATAAAGTAGCTGCTGCGAGCTCGAACTAATAATAAATCTCCCCACATATGTCATGCATTGCATTGTTTGCTTGCAAGTAATGAGAAAAGGCTAGCCTATTAAGCTTACACGCAAGTGATTAAAGCCACGATACTTCCTCCGAAATTTGTAACGATCCTATACTATCATGTGCCTTTAATTTGTTTCCTGTATTTATTGCTAGATGTTCCTTGATAGCACAGTAATATAAAACGTTGGGCTAACCACCTTATCCAGTAAACGGTTCAAGTCTGATGATTAATAAAACCCTCGACACCACAAGGTAAAAGAGGGTAAAAGAAAATTAGATATATATATATATATATATATATATATATCTTAGAAAGGGCGTGAATTAGCGTGTTTGTATGTGAGCCCCACCCACTTATTTGTAATCGTATATTCTTTATTTGTACTGTGAATAAGGTAAGAATTTTTTTTATTAATATTATTTATTTTTTAAATATTGCTTTCTTATATATATATTTTTTTATATTCTGGAAACGCAGCTCTATAGATCAAACCTGTAACTTTTTTCAACTACTTCAGGTCTCGGTTAAGCAAGATAATGTCTTACGTTGGGTTACAACGTCTCCCTCTTTAGACAAGTACAATACGTTCATTCCCATGGCGAAGTTTAACAGCACTGCAGAATGATTGCTAAAACATATTAGGTAGTATACATTTCTTAATGCAATTCGAAACAGAAAACTGTGATGCCGCGTGTGTTACAATATGGTCTTGATATTCTTCATGGCATGATGGTAAATAATTATAATAATCTTTACTACTATTTATTTACTACTATCCACCTAAAACTTTGGAATTAAAATTTTAGGTGGATTGTATTATATAGTTCGTTGTGGACCCACCCATGCTAACATTTATTGTGTCAGGGATTTGACACGATAAATGCATGATCAATTTAATTTTATGTTAAAATAAACATTGAAGTATCCAATCGCATAAATGTCTTGTACAATCAACTCTTATATTACAAATATTGCCTGTTTGCAATGTTGGACATTCGCTAGTAACTGGAATACTAACCAAAGTATTCCCGTCTTTTTTTTTTTTTACAAACTATCCAATATAGAATAGTGAGAGAGCAATATTAAAGAAACTGCTTATTGTAAAATAAGCAGTATAAGAGTTTTATCAGTAATACTGTTGAAAGAAAAAAATGGCATTGACGAACTGAATTGATTAGACACCTGTCTCTTTGTATTAACATTTGCCAAACTACTGTCAGTGAAACTGTTGTATCACAAGCGACGAAAATTAGTCTGCCCTGTTCATCACTCGCGACTACGTGACATGAGGAAGGACTGAACTGTAGACTTCACCAATATTAATCATCTGATAGAATTATTTTTTCCAGTATTTCTCCACTAAAATATTACATAGAATAAGGAACTATTTTTTTATTGTTGTTTTCTCGAATAATTTTGAGAAAGTGCTTTTGTTTCATTAGCCTCAACAACCTTCATCGTAGAATGCAATCCCCTGTTGGATTAGAAACAAACAGTTCTTTATATTTTTAGATGCGTTAATTGAGGTGATCGAACAAGACGCACTCAACATCCTTATCTATATGAAGCCAACAAACACGGGAAGTAACCTGCTTGCCACATCTCATCACCACCCAGCGCGAAAAATAGGCGTCATCAATTCCTTACATGATAGACACTACAAAATGTTCACCTACACAATATAAAATTAGATGAACGAACCAAACACTGCGGTAAATGAGTCGTATCCTATCACAAAATAGCTACAACAGAACATAAATAAAAACTTCTACTTCAGTGACTAGAATGGCCCGTTGGTCTACAGGTATGATTCTCACTTAGGGTAAGAGAACTCCCAGGTTCAAATCCAGGACAGGCCCAGTTTGTTGGATGATTTTTTTCCAATCCTGTTTTCTAGCTCAGTAGAAGTGGCACTTGCGGCCTCTGCTCTTGGTCGTCGAAGTTTGACTCAAGTTCAAGTCAAGTTGCCGACTGGAGAAACTTTTTTGTAGCTCCTCCGTAGCGCAATCGAAAGAACGACGGTACGTTGCGCCCTTCGATTGAAAAGAACTAAGTTCAATTCTCTTCATGACGGGAAGAATCTTTATATGGATGTTTTCAATCGAAGGTGAGTTAGCCGATCTCATACGGGGATAGCAAAATTTTTTCTCTCGGAATCTTGAATTTTTCATCCCGCATACAGACAAATCGGCCCTTCAAAACACACATAATTTAGAAACAAAAAAAATACTAGCTGTGGTGGTGGGCAATAGATAGCGCTGATGTTGATGATTGGTAGTAGAGGTTCGGTGTAGTGGTGGAGACGGAGAGTTGTACAATAAGTGTCTTCCCGCGATGAGTCTTCGGACTCCTTGGATGTGTCACGGATAATAATAATAATAATTCAGCCTCCAAAACAGTCAGATGACCAAGACTTTGGAGAACAGTCAATCTCCCATACATACAATGTCACAGATAAAATAGCAAGGATGCTTCGCAAAAAAATTTAATGGTCGCCTTCCACCCACTCCACAAGATTTCTAATCATCTGAAAACTCTTAAACCTCCCCATCCATTACTTAAAAAGCCAGTGGTCTACAAGATAAGTTTTAGTTCTGCTATATATACTATACAGAGCACACAGACATATCTGGAGATGTACGCCGATCATTACAAAAACGTTGAGAACGAAAGAAGCACAAATCAGGCAGCACATACAAGAAAACGAAAACATCGAGTAGGATGGCAACAAACGAAAATGCTCCACAGCGATAATCGTTTTTATATATATCGAGTGTTCAAACAATTAGCTGAAATGATGAAAGACCCTTTACAGTGCAGCAAACACAAAGGGATGATTTCACATCAATTTTGGATTTAATTCATTCATCATGGCACACTCCTATCAATCAGTAATATGAGGGGGATCTTGAAACCTACCAGATTATAAGAACACAACTTACCTTCATACCTCTGCTACTAGTATG